>NC_050591.1:23835718-24135718 GCF_013368585.1 Megalops cyprinoides
TGTGGGTGCCTGTATGTTTTCCTGTATGTGTGTGGGTGTACTGGGGGGGTCACAGGGTTATAGCTACACCACAGCAGCTGGCCGGGTAATGCAGGCACATGGTTTATGGATTGATGGAGAGGTCAGGGTGCAAGCAGCACCGACCTGCTCAGCAACCAAAACGCACTGCCCTTCACATGATCAGGTGTGAGTGATCATCGACGCACTTGTGTGTGCATAGTGGGTATGCAGAAGGGAAAGACAGAACACTGTGGCTCTGTAGCTTTTGATGGGCCTTATCCATACACACTTATGAAACTACGCAATTAGGCACGGAACGCTAAAGGAGAGGGCTTGAAGAAAACATTTGAATACTAAATAAAAACCCCTAAGGTAACATACTAAAAAATTTTATAAATTGTTGACCATACATCTGATAGTACCTACTTGTTGATGTCTGTTTTGTGTTGGTATTTTTTTAATAAGAAAATTTCATCTTTAATAGAGAGAAGCACAGAGGGACAGAGACGAGAGAGAAAAGAGGGAAGAGAGACAGAAGAGAGGGGAGGGAGACATAAGTAGAGAGTATGAGCCAAAGGATGACTGCCTTATCCGTTAAAGTGGAGGCAGCGGGGTCGGGGTGGGTGGTCCGGTACCTGCACGCGTGCCTCGGTCAGCTTGGCCCGCTGCGCCAGCTCCTCGCGGGTGTAGATGTCGGGGTAGTGCGTCCGCTCGAAGGCCCGCTCCAGCTCCTCCAGCTGCTCCGCCGTGAAGGTGGTGCGACTCCGCCGCTGCTTCCTCTTCAGGGGCAGGTCCGGCTCTGACTCCACCTCCGAACCCTCGTCCGAGTGGCTCGCTGTAGCGGGATGGGGCACACGGTGTTAGGATATGGGTCTAGCAACGAGCCTTGAATCCATTTCTGAAGTTATTCGAAAAATGAAATTTGGAAAGTAAGGCATAGATCATTTGGGTGGAAACCTGACTTTTTATATGAATTAAATTACATAAATTACTGGCAGAGAGAAAAAAAAAACGCTTGTTTGATTCACACAAAACATTCATTCAACATTGAATTACTGCTCACACCCTTAATTCTGGCCCTTCCATAGGGTAAAAAAAAGAATATCTTCACTCTAAATGTATTGCCCCCCCATTCACAACACACTAACAGTGTTTTCTGTCCCTGCCCAACACCACCTATCACTTTTAAACACAAAGTGTCATTTTCACACTAGAGTCTCTGAAATTAATTACACTGTTTGAAGCTGTCAATACATATTTATTAAAATGTCACAGTCACTTCAAACTATTGTTGACAAATGCTCTGGATTTCCTCCTTTCATTTTTTCATTTAGTCATAAACCTATTAGCTTAACAAAGAGGGAACTTCACACAGAGCTGTTTAAAGTAGGTAAACACTGCATTGCCCTCACAGCTCACACTGTGGTGGATGCATTAGGATTCACTCGGGTCTCTCCCGAAGGAGGGGGAAACAAACCGAGGGAGAGGGAGCGCCAACCGCTCAAACGTGTGAACATGTTTGCCTCCCTTTCCTCTCCCTGTTTACTTTGAATGACCTCCTCTGGGGCCCAGTGCCTTGCATCATGTGTGCAAACAGACTGCCATTGTGGGGGAATATTCCTTGCTTTTAAATAATCCCCTGGACAAGATTCCGAGGCGTTCGTGTGTGATTGGGCAGACAAAGCCTTCACAAAGGCCCAATTTTGATCCAGGCCAGAGGAGAAGCCCTTCTAGCATTGTGTCCTTCCTTACAAATTCAATTTTGCTCAAGCCGAGTGAGCCGCAATAATAATAATAATAAAAAAAAAAAAATAAAGCAACCCGTCTCCACGCAGGTGCATACTAATCTATTTGCTCAGTTTTACGTGGGAGAAAAAGCAGGGCCCTTTTGGAGGTAATTCAGCAGAAGAGGGCATGAATTGGTTGCCCCTAAGCCGCAAGCTCGGTACTGGTAACCGAAGCAGGGGACTTAGTCCATTAAAAAATGATTAGGGTTTTCAAACCAGCATGACAGGCAGCCATTGTCTGCGGACTCCGGCTTTTGAGTCTTTCACTGCCCCAGCGTCTGCTGCGGCCCTCGGCTGACTCCAACCCCTCACTCCTCCTCTCCCCCTGCATCGCATTTACAGAGGGCCAAAGGAAGGGGCAACCCCCCCCCCTCCTCTCCATCAAGCAGCACAGGTTTGAAAAAGGCCGAGGGACAGTGTTTAAAGTGCTGCTGGGTGCCTCTGATAACATATCTAACTGGACAGCTTTTGTGGGTCCTGTTTTATAGAGTGTTGTAATGCGTTGTGGGTTCCTTCAGTGACACAAAAAAGCTGCGGTGTGTAGTTTTGTATACAGTGTTTTAATACTCTGCTGGGAGGAGGCCCTCTACTGTTCAACGACAACAATAAAATACAAGAAACCCCAAATAGTTTGGGCCTCCTCAAGTGAAACTGATCCTCTTTCCCTTCTGTCTGCCCTTTCACGGAGCTCTGCCACACATTGCCAGTGGGGTTAACTTATGATGCATTAAAATCAAATTGGTAAAGAGATGCAAGTTAGAGCGAGAGCGAGCTCGGCTCTCCCCGCAAGGTTTTAGTGAAATGAGTTCTCAAGGCGCTTTGTCATCATAGCTTTTTTCATAAGAGCAAATTCTCCCACACGCTCTGCGCTGCCTCTCCTTTCTTCCCTCCCCTGCCCACCAGGGTTTCCGGGAAGCATAGGGTGATAGCAGGAAAAAGCCATTCCATGATTTTTTTCTGGGGTGCATCCAGAAGAGTTAAATCGGAAGAAGTGATTGGGGTGAATAAGGAGAACAGGACGGGGTGGGCCAAAGTATCCAAGCATTTAGAAAGTAAAATGATGAAGGGAAGAAGAAAAAAAAACAGAAAGGTTGAAGAGCAAGGAAAGGTGGGAAAGGCGGTAAAGGGGGGTGCCGGATAACGTGGGATATAGCAACAAGTGATAGGTTCAGATTTAAAGTTTTAATTAAAACACAGGAGTCACGGTACGAGGAATCCGTCTTTGCAGCCCGACCCCTGGAGCCCCTCAGGAAATGCTTTTGCCAGTTGCCAGTGTGAGCGTCTCGGAGCATTTCACAGGGATTTGAACTCTGGGAATGCTATAACGGACGCTGTCTCCAGGAGAATTCTTTATTACATTCAGATCAGCGGCACTGGGCAGATAGGGCGGCCGGAAAATAACAAACACATTGGTTTGCGCTTGTGCCTTTGTGTCTCCATTTTTAAGGAACTCGGCAATGGCGATCTGTAGAGCTTCTGAGAAGCTCATTTGTTGGTTTTTTTTTTTCAAAGTTTTGTTCTTGCATTTTTTTTTTGTTTTAAATCCGTTTTAAAAATGTATAAAATTGTTCTCTTATGCTGGTCAGAGAATTAATTGCGAAGTAGGCGTCCATTACTTTTATCATTTTATCACAAAAAAAGAGTAAAGAAAAAAGAAAACAAACTCGTGTTAAAACAAAACAAAGAAAAAGCACCCAGAGCAAACAATAGCAAGGCGTAATGGAAAGACAGAGGAAGAAAGACACACAGCCACTAAAGAGTGCAGAGCTGCCACTCCAATAGAAAAGCCCTCAGAAGTACTGTATCATGTTTACTGCAGGCCGGGGCGGAGCGATCCCCTTTTCTTCCCATTCTCTTCTTCCTTTTTTTATTTAGTAACTGCTAGGACGACACTCCATCATAGGCGCAGAGTTAATGGCAAATGACACTTTTACTTTTGTGAACCTCGGGATTTCTTTCTCTCTTTTTTTTTGAGTTATTTGGCTTCCCTTTGTTGGGCTGTAAGAACCAGCCTGTGGCTCAAGTCTATTCTGCCGATTTCCACGCTCCATCTGTGGAATCCCTCAAGCCTGCCTTTGCCCGCATTGAGGGCCTTGTCACCTGCCTGGCAGGGGTGCGGGAGACACAAAGAGGTCCGGAGAGGGGCTGCCGGGGGCTGAGGAGGGGCGGCTGAGGGGGGGGCTGCAGCGGGCCACAGCAGGGGGCTTCCCTAACCTTCCTCCACAGCCAGGAGGGGAGCATGGGAGCACCTGAAACCCAGGGAGGGAGGGGAGACAGAGCGCGGGGGGGGAGGGGGAAACAGGCTCTGTTGTTCTCTTATTTAAATTTACCTCTCCCCTCCATCACTTCAATTTACTTCACTTCACTACTCTCTTTCTCCGCGCCCATCTCTCTTTCTCTCCGAATTTATGCTCGTTTATGGATGAGTTTTGAGACGCTGTACCATGGTCAATACAAATCACAGGGAAAGAAAGTGACAGGGATGGATCTGCGGAATTCCCACACATTTTTGTCAACTAATAACATGGTAGAAACTCAGCTCACAGAGAATGGCCGTAACTTACTCATACAAAACTTTAACATGAGAAACATCATGTCAGCATACTCTTATCTTGCAGGGAGTAGATGTGCACACAGCTGTGGCATCAAGGAGAGATGGACATCATACAATGTTGCCAACTGTATGATCACCGCACAGGAAAATTTATTTTGATATCATGATCTTTTAAAATGACTTACAGCTTCCCTACTGGGCTTGAAGAAACTTTAAAACGCACAAATATTTTCTCCTTTTAAAACACACACAGCAATTTCCTTTCCTTGATTCAGAGCGCTGAGATTTTTGTGCCTTCCCAGATGCATTTTTTAACTGAGGGATGCCCTTTCCTCTGGATAAAGGGCAGTCCAGGCCTGTTCTTTCGCTGACAGAGTGGTCAGTGAGACATGCTCCAACAGTGCCCAGCTGGGGCGCTGTCTCTTACAAAGGCATACCCAAGATGGGGCAGAGTGTCCCGCGCCTGCACGGCCTCCCCCCTGCCGCCGCTGCCGTGGAGCGAGCCTTTCTCATGTGCATCCTCTCCCCCCCCCAGGCAACTCTGTCTCTCAGCGAGGGGGCCGCTAACAGGAACAACCCCCCCCTCCCTTTCCTCAAATCTGACAGCTCCTGGGCTCCTGAAAAACGGTGCAAATCGGCTCTGACACTGTACAAGTCCCCACGCGCGCCGTCTCGCAGCCCCCCGGCTAATCAGCCCCATCATTTCCCAGCTCCGTGCCCCCCGTTCACAGGAGGGAGACCCACACAAGACCCACACACAGCCCCCCGGCTAATGAGCCAGAGACCCCACAGCACTGCACTCACTCAGTTGCGGGGGAGAGGCATCCACGCCACCCCTGGGTCACCTCTCACTGCACACACCCTCTCTGTGGTCTCTTTCCCATTTTCAGACCCCAGAAACAGGAGGACGTTATACACCAAGAATGAGCCCCACTGAGCCCCAAATAGCTCCAATCTCTGTTTTTACAAAGAAGCAGAAGAGAGACACACACAAAGTACACGCAGCCTGACGCTCAAGAGTCAACTACTCAGTCACTGTTTAGCACACACTTCTTTGCTCACACCAATCGAAAGGACAGCGGGAGATAAACCAGACTTCCACTCGGCGGTACTCCACAGGAGAGTGGAAGCTCAGCCGTGCTCTCCCTCATTCATTCACAGGAACGAAAAGTTCAGTTGTGCCCTCCTTCATTCGTTCATGCTCTCTCTCTCACTCATTCACAGAGGGATTTGCACACTGCCTCTTGCTCCTTTCACTGCCGTGCAACTTCTCCCTCCGCCAGCAGTTGAGGGAAAGAGGTGCTTCTCTCTGCTAACAGTCTAAACTGATGAGGCAGTTTCTGTTTCTTGTGACTCGCTGAGACAAAGGCGACCAGGACTCCTAACCAAGGCCCACAGCACGGTAGATAAACCAAAAATTACAATTAAAATGTTGGCAGCACTGGTGCGCTGAGTGAAATGGAACAAGTGCAGTTATAACATTAACTCTAGGGCACATATGGGGCCATTTGGAGCTTTTACAACTTTTTGGTGGATAAAACTTTCTCTGTGGCCATTGCAGTGCATTAAGTTAAATCCATAAAACCTTTATAAGAATGTACACTTTATCATATCTTTATGTTGAGCACCGAACTAACAGAAACAATTTTCCATACTTAGAAAGTTTAAGATTTCAATAAACTGTGCGGTCACTTAAAACCCCTTAAACAAACGTTCACAATACAAAGGAGTGAGTCTTCTTTCTTTGGCATCGCACATGCACTCAAATCAAATTATATACGCCGTATACGTCTCTGTGTATATAAATGCATATCTTCAATGTTTAATTCATAACTAAACATTCAGAATTTCCCAGTGCTTCCAAAAACTCTTTGTACTGTTAACCAATTCAGCTTGCTTATCTACGTACAGACACACCATCTGTATGCTAGTCACACCAGCTCCCCTGTCATATGCAGATGTGGTCCAAAAAAGAATACAGACCTGAACGCTCAATCCAGCAAAAACATTAAACAGTTATAGCTACTGCGAGAGATTTACAGGCAAAACGTTTAGAGTGTGAATACAGCGCAGCCTGACAGCACCCGGCATGTTACTTTATACGATGCATCAAGTGGCCTCACAAAGAATTCTGTTTAATTTCCAAACGTATTGAGGAGAAACCTGGCCTTATTTACAGTACTGATCACCAGCCAAAACTTTACACCAGCCAAATCTGACCTCTTTTCCTCTTACAAAAAATGGCGGTAAAAGAGGAAGTTGCCTGAAAGAGACTTTGTTTTCTGAGAAACTAAATTAGGGGAAAAAGACGGTGGTGAGTAGACTAATCTAAATGGCCTGAATCTATTTCTCTCCCAGATAAAAAAAAAACTCAAACAGAGCCAGTGTGAGAAGGGTCCAGGCCTGACCATATGTGTTCTGTTTACGGCCCCGACAGAGGGGACGAGCAGCCCTTCCTCTGGGGGCAGTTAATGAAGAGGGTAATTGAGCTGGTGACATGTGTTCCCCAAACAAAACAAAAGGCAGAAGAGACAAATGAACAATTTATTTGTGCAGAGCGCGAGGCAGGCCCTTTCAGGGACCGGGGGACTAAGTGACTGACCGACTGCATAAAACAGTACATAGAAGCCCAGCAGATGTATGTGGAATAATGGTTAACTGACAGCTTATGGGCCCATCTGCACCCAACATTTTGTTAAAAGGAGGAGGGGTGGGGGGAGGACTCACTTGACTTGCTAAGGAGCCCCGACCCCTACAGCTGCCCAAGAGTGAGTGAGTGTGTGTGAGTGTGTGAGTGTGTGTGTGTGTGTGTGTGTGTCTGTGCCTGTGTGTGCGTGCGTGTGAGTGTGTGTCAGAGAGTGAGCAGAACGGATAAATCATTACCTAATCTAGCTCATACTCCGAATGACAAAAAGCCATAAACAGTTACACTGGGATATTATGTTGGCCCAGCGTGGGGCAGGTCCTATTCATTTACACCGAGGCTGTGACTGTTTCGCTGTGGCAGCCCCCGAGGCGGGACAATGCAGAGGCACGTAGCTCACACTGAGACAGACAGACAGGCCACCGTTGCCGCACGTCCACCCTCTCAGTCACACTCCAGGTGCAACAAAGCTACGGATACCCACTCTCCTCTATTTTTCACATCGCTTACTTTGTTTTTTTTTTTCAAATGAAATTCAAGGCTACAAAACAGCCTAATCATCCACATCGGGTCAACACTGTCCACTAAATGAAATGTTGAGATAATAATAGCTACCACAAAGCCTTGCAGTCTATGTTTAGTTTCCATGGTCTGCAAAGATTAGACTGTGGCTTAAACATCTCCCAGTCAGTCCCACCCTGCCTCAAGGAGCTGCTGAGTTTAGCACAGCAACACCCAGACGGGAATGCAGAAAGTGCAAAGAGCTTGTCAAGCTGGAGAAGAAAAATAGCCCTGCATTCATAAAATCTTCTAGGCATTCCTTAATTCACCACATTTTTCTCCTTGATCAAATAGCTCTTAAACCAATAAAACACAACTTTACTCCACTTACTCTAAATGTAACACTCTCATGGTGTCTTTTTTTCTTGTTTTCCCCAAGTAAGTTCTTTTTTTTTTTTCAACAAAAGTAGCAGGAAGTTGTTACCTGTCATCTTTAACCAAATGTGATTTTAACCCTCACTTCCTGGGTTGATAGACAGTGACCTTATGTTGCCCTCTGACCTGGCCTATGCATTGCCCAAACCTAACATAAAACTGGACACAAACTGGCAATCCACCTCCAATGGTTAACTACAGTATTATCTGATATATTGCCCTGATTCAATAATGTAGCAAAGATAAGCCTGGCGTATTTGCTGTGTATTATTTATTTGTATCTATTTAATTCTCACATTCTTCAAAAAAGTAATGTTTTCTAACTCACTGCCTCAGGTTCATACCGCATTTCCATGGTTGTGCTGTTTAGGCTTTTCTCAGCTTGTAGTTTTACATATGCTCAGTGCACAAAAAAGTAATTATTCCATAAAAGTAGTATTTCCTATTCTCAATGTCTGTTTTATCTGACTATTTTTGTACTATATCCCCTCCCAAAACCATTTTATCTTTTTTATTTTTTCAACATTTAGATTGTTTAGAGCAATCTAACACATTCTCAAAAAAATTACAAAGTAAATATAGGTCCTTAAATAATAAAATGCATTTTCTGCATTTCTTTCAAAATACAGGAAATATTTTGATTTCTAATTATGAAACATGCTGAGCAAGAAATGTAAGCTGAACTTTACATTACACAAAATAATTTTTAGAAGACTAAAAATTATTGCCCAAATATTTGGTATGGTTGAGTGCAAGAATATCTGAAATGGTGGCACTGGTTTTAATAAATTGGCTTTTTAAAACCAGTCCCACCAGTTTTACTTTTTTAAGATGTGACCCTGAAAAAGTGCTTAATGATCACTTTTTTCTTCGTTTATACCATCTTTTTTTCTCCGTTTTAATGGACAACATAATTCCTCGCTTTACGGTACCAGTGTTTCCCAGGGTAATTAGATAACATTACTCAGTTTAAGAGGGAGGCTCTTCAAGTTAAGTGATTGACAGCTTGCTGTCTGGCTTTCATCATTTAACTATTTCATTTTGTTGCTTTTGCCTTTCCTCACCCTACACCCCCCCCCCCCATCCTCTTGCAAAAAAACAACCTTTACCCCCCCTCCTCCTTCTTCTTCATTCCGCGCAGTTTTGCTTGGCTAATACTTCCAACAAATAAAGAGTGCTTTTCTATAGAAGCTATTCTCCTTGACCTTCGCTTGCCCATTTTCTTTCACTCACTTCAAACTGTCTTGCGGAGCGTCGTCTGAATGTGGCGAGTCCATCACCACTGAAGGGGCCGTCCAAGAGCGCGCCCTGAATCCCTCACTTCAAAGATGGGCTGCATTCATTAATTGCCCTTTGAATTGATATCAGAGGGTCACAATACGGGTGCGAAAAGAGAAAGAGGCTTTAATGAAGCATAGAGCCACCATTCATTTGCAGATAACCATGTTTTTATGCTTGGATAGTCATCATGCGCTGGAGAAAAAAAAAAAACTTTTGAGAAGAGGAAGAGGAGAAAGGGAAGAAGATAGAAAGAGTGAAACAGTTAGGAAAAAGTGATTTTTACACCCTTGTGCATAGGGGGAAAGTAAAATCTGACCCGAAGAGAAGTTTTTGTTCAACGATCATATGTTCAAGGCAACAGCATTTACTTATGCTACCAAATCCTCAGTTGATACAAAGTAATGATAAGAGGACATAATTACAGACAGCATTAAGCCAATAATATTAAAATGATAAATCAAAAAAGTTTCTTTGAAACATTCTGCTATTCCATGAGAACTCTTGAAGTAGGGTTCTACGGAAGTCTTTGACAGAAACTTGGTTGTTCTATATGAGAAAATAAAAATAAAGTCCAGGGCTATTATTTGGTTGGACATATCAAGCAGTCAAAAACACTCAAATATTTTAAGAGATTGTTTACTTGGTTTGGTATACCTAATTAAATATTTTCTTTCATTGTAAATGACTTATTCAGAGTGTCCAGAATTTCACATGTTCACATATGCATGTTAAATGATAATAATTGATAACTTTTCACAGAACAGCCAATGGTTTCCTTTAAGCCTCATAATATAGCATGGTAATCTGACTCAAGGTAAATTCTTTTGCTGGTTGTTCGCAAGAGTTAACCTCTGTCCATGAAATCAAATACAAGAAATGGTGTGGTTGCTTTCCCAGGAATTTTATTTCTGCATTTGCTGCAGCGGAGCCAAGGCCGTGGCATGCAATCTCGCCAAAGTGGAGTATATTGCCTCTCTCTATTTTTTAATGTCCACAAACTGAGCAAGTGGCCAGTTTACATCCTGGTTACATCCACACCTCCTGGGGGCTCTCTTTTAAACAAATGTTTTAAATTTACAAATTAAACATGTCAAAAAACTGCTCCCCCTACTACTACACTCACACGCCACACCAACCAGTAAACCCCCTACTCCACCTCCCAACGCCCTTCTCTCTCTCTCCCTGGCATATTTCCAGTGTGCCCAGATAAAAAATTCTATTGAGCGCTGTCCTTGCCTAAATAGTGGGGAGCCAGTTCCTCACTTTATTTACACAAACAAAGTCCTGCTCAGTTTCTTTGACAAAGGCAGCTAAATCTTTTTGCCCTTTCATGTTTTGTCAGCACTTGATTCCTTTTGTCCCCTGGCTATTTGCCTGGCCCAGGACAATGAGGGAGGAAGAATGGCAGCAGATTGTTGGAATGCTCCTCAATAAACCTAATTATGACATGTTGACTGCCTTCACCATGGCAGGTTCGAAAGATCCAGGCTTATTCAATTAGCCTTTCCAGGATTCCCTTTCAAAAATAAAGTTATCCCATTGACTGTTTGTATTTCAGAGAGGTATTTTTTGTGTCTGGTATAAATGGAAATCCACAAGACCAAGCTCACTCTCTTCAGTAACTCTAGCTAATTTTAATTAACTAAACGAGGTTAAAAAGATAAGCAGTATGATGTGGTGTAGGGGGAAAGGGGTTGGTTGGTGTGTTTATAAATGATTAGCTCTATTTTGGGGGGTAATTAAGACAATTTCTCTCTTTGGATATTGGCATGAGGTACAATAGGCCCTGCTGCCCCTTGCATTAAAATGTTTCTGATGTATATGCAGGAGCAATGCCAAAGTGAAAAAGTTAGCACTGGGATTGAACAGGCATATCTTTTGTGTGTGAAACTCTTTTTGGCATGGTAAAGGTTGTTAGTTTTCTACCCATGCCAAGACTTGCTGTAGATATGAAAATAATCAAATAAACAAACACTGACCATATTCACGTTAGTGCCAGAATAGGAAATGGCCCGAAACATGATTCTCTCAAATTCGTTTTTTTTCCCCATCGGTCAATTTATTAGTCCATTTCCGAGTATTGACCGGATTCATTTGTAATCTGAATACTTCCCTTAGCCTATACACGCGCTTCAATGTGGCGCATACATTTTCCAATGAAGTGGATGTAAAATTAAAGTTTACAAGAAGTAGCTGTTGCATTGCTCACGCGCATCCTACTGACGCTGCAAAGTACCTGCCGTTTCCCATCACGCAGGCGAACTTCAGGTTCCCCTCAGAGCCTGAACTGTTTTCCCAGACAAATAAATCTAAATGAGCTGGCTTTGATCTCGGCACTTGAGGGAATCCGACAATAGATTTTCAACAACAAGGGGCAGAGCTACTGGCCCCTTTTCGCACAACAATAGCCTCGGCAAACACTTACTTAATCAATATTTGGCCAGCGAAAGTAAAAACGTCCTTTTCAGATTTTAATTCAGAGTTGTAAAACAACTTCACAGGAGAGCCCAAGGGACAGAGTGGGACACAACTGCCGTAATGGAACACTCTTCTCAATGGGAATTGTATATTTCGCTGCCTTAGGTCATAACAGTCCCAAGTTACATTCTCTTTGGAGTCGACTGCGCAACCAGGCCTAGGTAAGTATTTAACGTGGAATGATAAGTCATGCATACGTTTCGTCAACGTCTCCAACGCTTTACTTAAATCATAAATCTATGTGCTTTTGAAATTGTAGCAAATGCCTTCTTGCCTGTTGCTCTAAATGCCATCAGGCTAAAGTGATAGCCTATAACATAAGTGATATTTTCAATACCGACAAATAAAAGACAACGCCATGCAGCTGGTCCTTTCGAAGGTTTTGAAAGAATTGCTACAACAGTAAGATACAATGTTTCCACTTAAGGTAATAGAGGTGTATCATAAAGCCGTTAGCTTTAGGCCTGACAATATTTTGCCCGTCGTGTATTCTCCTGTCTGACGGAGCTGGTAAGATTTGATTTACTGCAGCTTGTTAAGAACAATTTGCCCCCGAATTGACAAGAGGCCTAAACGCAGCCACGGATCACTTCCCTTCACTGTTTACCGATCTGCCTCATGAGAATGCAGTAGTCAAGCTGTCACTATTTGGGTAATGTTGGGTAAGGCATACCGTGAGTTTAACTTGCGGTTTTCTGATTGCGTTTTTAAAATAAATCTCATAATGTTTCATATGTCACGGATGAATGCGAATAAACATCTATGATTCACCGAGACACTACTTATTTTGCTTTGACATGAAAGTATTCACAAAAATCACAGTTTAAATGGATTGTTCCTTCATCTCCGCGAACAATTCTTTAGCAATTCTTAACATATCCACGCAGCGACGAAGTTTCGCTTCTGTGAATTTTGAATAAACTTATTCTGTTAAAAAAAAGAAAAGACCCACTAACAACACAGTATGTGCGCTGTCATAAAAAATGATTCATCAAGCAATTCTAGGGCTGTACCGAGGGATTAAGAAGTAAAAAGTAAATATGTATATATTATATACATTGGGACGTAAATCTTCCGGTCTGCCCATCACCTTTTGTAAATTTTGAATGAAGTTAAAATAACTTGTTGCATACAGCCCTCAAAATCGCCTTATGAACCACGTCCGCAGTCTCGACGAATACAGATACATCATAGATAGCGCAACAAGTTCTTAATTGAGTATTTACATGCAAATATGACTCTCCGCGCGCGTGTCATATACGATGCTTTATTTAATTCCATTAAGGCATGGAGAAAAGTGGAAGACAAAAATGACGATTCGGTAAGGACGCCTAGAGTTTTTAAGATCTAGTTGGAGAACTGACTTGCTTTTGTTCGCGGTGGCTGCTCTCCTGAAAAAAATGGGTACAGATATTAAACGAATGCGCGCCGCAGGCAGAGAGAGAGAGAGAGGAAAAGGGGCGGGTTCGGTCCCGAGATGAAAGTGAGAAGAAATAAAAGGCTCGATTTAATCCGCTTGAAGAGATTTTCAGTTCGCGGGGTGTGCATGATGGGTGAATATTGTAGCAGTGCGCATGACGAGGGCGAATCCATTGTGACCGAAGCTCGAGGCCAGCGCGATTCTCGGGGGAAAACATTGGTGTCTATTCACAGGAGAAGTCTTTAATACACTCTCCCGATCATTAAATGTCACATAGCTCAGCATCAGAAACATTTAGAAGACCCAATTAATGTTAAAGAGGGCCAGGAGAGGGTATTATAGAATTAATACAGATAATCCTAACAGGAACAAGTCTTCATCTTATTAGCTGATATTGCATGCACAACTTTGGTGTTTTGTATTATTATTATTATTATTATTATTATTATTATTATTATTATTATTATCACCATCATCATCATTATTATTATTAACAACTACAAAAATCATATCAACACCAGCAGCAATACCATTTATACAAATAATAATAACTTTGTTCCTGGTGCTTTTAAACTAGTTCTCAAAAAAGTAATAAGGAGCTCAAAAAAAGTAATAAGGAGCTCCACGTAATTACTCCCAGTCTACCTGAAGAATGCAAAATGTCTGTCTTGAATAATTATTTTAGTTTAAGTTAGTCAAGTTATTAAGTTAGTTTTCAGTTTTGAGCGTTTGTTTTCCTTTTCACTGGCTAGTAAATCTCATTCAGTAAATAATCTATTTTTTTGTCCTAGTTCTTGTAATATCTCTGAAAATATAGTTGGAAAATAGCCTAACTGAGTCGTGTTCAACTGTAAAAAATGTCAAGTTTTATCCAACGTAATATGCGAGAGAGAGAGAGAGAGAGAGAGAGAGAGAATGGTTTCAATTGTAATTTTGAATGGCAGTCGGCATCTTTAGACGACCTAAAAGGCTCCAAAAGAAACATTTTGTAGGTGAAAACGGCCATTTTTCCACGGTGCACAGTCTATAAAACTGCTAGGAGCTGCGGCTATTCGCGATCGCTGAATAATTCATCCCTCATTGCAAGCTCATAATGTCTTTTCTCAGCCTTTTGTTGGGGCGCTTTCTCTTCTTTTCTCCCTGAATTATAAAAAGGTTGCCTTCTTTTGTTCCGGCCAAGCTGCTGCTAGGCCCGGTTTTGTTCGCGCGAAGCCGAAGTGTGAGTTTCAATGGACTCTCTCGCCTTTGTCTCCCAAGTTCATCCCCAAGTGTCTGATTGTGTACGCAAGAGCTGTCTTTGTATAGGATGGAACAGTTGTACAAATGTTTGATCAACTCATTTGGGACTTTTTGTCTCCCCACCCCCTCCCGGCTTGTTTTTAAAAATATTTGTACAGTAGGCAATTAGCCTCAGGAGCCATTAGAGGGCAAAATAAATGTGGTTAAATTCCGAACTTTCATGAACTCATAAAATTTCGAACTTTCTGTATTCATTTTGTTGCGCCGTAGTCGATTAATATTCCCTTACGTTGGCACCATTGAGGAATCATAGCATTTTATTAGTTTGTCATCAATATTTGTTTGGAATTAGCTTTAAGCCATTTTGACTCGCAAAGTATACCCCTTATGTTAATCCACAGTGAAAAATTAAGTTTGCGTGTTCAATTTTAACTTGTATTCCATGTGCAAGAGAGCAGCAGTGTGTGGTAACATATAGTCACGCGATAATTAATCATTGTTATTATCGATTTTGTTGTTGTTTTGCTTGGAACTGTTGGTAACAGTATTAATGACAATTCAATTATTGAACTCTGTAATTGGTCCTGATACGCTAAACTATTTTGCATGGCATAAAACTTTACGGTTTAACAACCTCTGGAGCAATTGCGATAGCAATTCACTGAATTCAGACTGAAGCATAGATAGCTATGTTTTTTAAAGCAATGTACAAAATATACTGTATATGCTATAATATATATACAACCCATCTATTTAAACGCTGTATGTAATAAAATTGCACACTTTTAATCCATTTGGATGTGTATTTGGTAGGTCTCTGATGACACCTAACGTTGCTGTAATCGTTTAATGTAAGTTTTAAGTAGCAGGCACGTTAATAGCCCAGTTATCACTCGAACGTCGTTTAAGCCGCTGGGGGCCTTCTTCACTCCAGCGAGAGAAATCATCAACAGGTCTCGTGCAGGCATAGTGGTATATACACTTATGCGGGCCTTTGAAGAGAACTCCGCACGCACGAACACACACACACACACCCGCCCACCTGCTGTTTGAATTACTGTAGCACCTCATGGGAAACCCATTACCGTAAGATAAGGTCGATAAAAATACTTGACAAAGCCATATACTAACTACAACTTTGGACACACTTTCTCTTCACTTGATACCCCGAACAAAATGCTCTGGTGTTAGCCACACTAACTGGAAGTATAGTGTTTTGTGGTGTACAGTTGTTTTGTTGTAGTTTTTTTTAGAGGTTTACCTAATCGATGCATTTTTCACAGTAGGGTAGTTTTTCAGTTATTACGAACATCTACAGAATGACAATGTTGTTTAGTAGTACGCACCTTTATCACATACACTTTTGCTGACACAAAGAAAGAAGCACTGCGCTGAGCTCGAGTAACAATTAACAAAAATATTTAAGGTGGTCAATTTAGCAACTCCCGACGATGCTGTGTAAAACATACTTGCACATTCTTTAATGTCCTGAAACTGCTGTTGATTAGCGCCTGACTCCCTTTCGCCAAATATTTTGGACGTGGTGTTTTAATTATGATATGATCATTACGTTATGGATTCCAGTCTAATTTCTTAAGTGGTGACGGTTTCCACTCACATCTGTCTCCAAGAATCCCGTCGATGCTGTGTTTCGCCCTTCGCTCGTTGTCCTCCAACTCCTTCTTCTCAATTTCGTCCTCGTCGTCGTCGTCTTCACCTTTGCCTCCGAATTTACTTCGCATAATGCGACTGATTGAACTCACTTTTTAAAAGAAAACAAAAAGCAAACAAACAAATCAGTCAGTAAATATTAATGTAATAATAATGCATTGCACGTATGAAAAGAATACAAAATATTGGGAGATTTGTCGAAATGTGAAAATATGTTACTCGATCAAAATGGCTGATGATAAAAAACACCTGTTGATTGCTTATTTGTAATTCTTAATTTATTGTAAAAATCGTTTGCGTAAATCAGTTCTTCATTTTGAATATATACCTTAATGTTATCTGTAAATACGAATTGAATAAAAATAAATATTAACTTTAGAGGAAATAAAAAATAATTATTATTTTGAATCAAAACTTATGAATGATAAAAACACTTGTTGATGCTATTCTAATACCAGGCCTTCATTGTTGTTGTAAGCATACTTAGAACTGGGGGGTTAGCAAAGTTATTGAAGTAAGACAGGTCAAATAATAAACCATATTTTGTGAATTACAAAAATGAGCTGCTTTGATTTTATCGTGTTCAATGTTAGTGTGAATCTCGTCAAAACAGGTTATTTAGTAATATCAAGCCATATTTGTTGCAAAAGTAAAATGCAGAACACGCGTCTGTAAGAAAGAAGTAAAAAAAGTAGAATAGAAAATAACAATTACAATAATCATTGCAATAACAATGACAATTACGTTTTGATTATAATGTGTTTATTGTAATTATGATGATCACAGTTGACAATTCGGTTACGTGTGCTTCATGTGTTCCTCGTAAATTAATGAGCTTAATAATGTAAAAAAAATAATGTGTGTGGGCCTATGTCTTAATATATGTATATGCATATTATTGTCATTGCAGTTATTATAATTACATTGCGTGTTTGTTAAAGGTAGATTACGTAATATACCTGACGGGACGGTATTTCTGTCACATATTCCATCTTTCAGTAATTTATCCCGAATTTCCCAGCTGAACATTCCCGGGTTGTCCCTCTTATACTCCTCGATTTTCTTCTCCACATCAGGCGTGGTTACCTGCTTTAAATGACAAGATTGTGATTGTGAAAATTAGAATTATGGATGTTTGACATTTAGAAGCTATAAAGCCTCCAAAACAAATATAGCGTCATACTTGGCTGGGCCGAAGGGGTCCAGATTTGCAAAACAGTTTTTAATATGAGAAGATGGGTCAAATCAAATACACTCCGCTGAGCTCATAGTAACTATTTATGGTTTCCTGGAGTATTTCTCTTGATTTTTCGTCCTAAGACCTGTTTCTCACCTTGGGTTTGCTTCCTCCGATGGCACCGGGCCGGATGGAGCCGGTCTCCTGGTACCTGCACAGGATTTTGGATACGCAGCCGTGAGAAACTCGCAGCTGGCGGGAGATGACGCACGGTCGGATGCCGTGGTGGGCCATCTCTACGATCTTGTGACGGATGTGGTTAGGCAGAGGTCGGCCGTTTATGAAAACTCCTCCAAGTTGGTTTACTCTGCCCTGACCTAGCGGGGTGGAAACTGGATAAAATATGACAAAGTTGTTGTTTTAATAACAATGGCAATAACGGTAATATTTAAGATAATGTTGAGTTATGCACGCTCTCTTGAAATTTCAAGAAAACATTTGAAACTTCTAAACATCAAAATCGTTCAGGAAAAAACACAATCTCAATAACATTTGGTCTCATTCAACTGCGCAGTTGATTTCTTTGTCTTTGTAGTATTTACAACAACATCGAAAGCTTATTTAGAGGCATGGCCACGGGCCTTGGATGTATTAAATATATTATTATTGTTACCCATAAAATAAAGTGATACTTAAAATTCGCCTGACCGTGCGGAAAAGATTAATAATATCAAAAATTGTTAGTTCATTGGAACAGTTTTTCAACACTTCAATCACACAGACTGCAAATCTGCAAAACTATTTAAAATTAAATGCAAGACGTGAACTTCAAAACTTTTTCACAAAGACACGAAGAACGCAAAAAATGTAAACATCTGTTGATGCCGTTATTTTACAATGTTGAGTGTGGCAGATGCGCTGCACATGTGTAAGAATACTTCAAGCCCAGAAAAAGTGAGAAAATGTGCATGCTTGCTTTTGATTAATATGCAATGAAGATTTAGATGTATCCATAGACAAGCATAAGAGTTTTTATTTGAAATTATATGAATATTTTGAGTTTTAGCAATCACTGTGGAAAATAACCATTAGCTGTTGTAATAACAGAGAACAATGCTAGACATAACGTTTGCTGTCATGCAGTTTTTTTTTATTCTATTTATTTATGAATAGTTTACCTTCCAGAGGGAAACCGCTCCGCGGGTAGTTCTGGGCCAGCGTGGGGCGCATCATTCTGGGTACGGCCCCCGCTAATGCTGTCATGTCTCCACACACTCCAACTCTCTGGTGACCTTTCTTGCAGGACGGATACGAGGGAAAACCGGAGATGTAAAGTTATATAAAGTGAGGCGGCAAGTGGGAACGCTGTCCTTTATTCCAAACTGTCGATATTTGGCTTCGGTGGAGTAGCAATGCACTTCCTTGTCCTGGCAAATGATGTAATATCCCCTTTAAAGGTAAAAATGGTGAAAGTTATCAAAGTAGGTCGGTTAATGGGAACTCTTTGAAAAAGAAAAAGTATATGCGATGCTATATATTTCCAAGCGTCTGCGCGTAATATGTGACGAAGTGAGATGTGGCATCAGATAAACTTCACGGAACTGGCGCCGTTGTTGTTGTTGACACAGTTGAAGTGACTGAGGCGATGGGCAATAGTGGAACATTTATTAGTTGCTGCACCCCTTGTTCCATCAGTGCTCCAGACCCTGTGATTGGCTTAGAGAAGGAATGTCCCGGTTTTTCAAAATCCTCAGTGATTGGCTGGGAGAGGAAACTTTCTTTTCCTGTGACTGGGTTTGAGTTGAGGGCGCTTTGACAGTGCGTGTGTGTGTGTGTGCGTGTGTGTGTGAAGATAGGCTATAATATGGAAATTATTGCATTGGCTTTGGGATATATCAATTTAACACTAATAGTAACTGCGAAAGTGTTGATTATACACGTGCGTAATCGCTGAAATCAGTAGCTACGTCGGTGGTAGACGTGAAAACGTTCGGTAGTATATTTAAGCATCCCGTGATTTAGGCAAAAATTGGCCCTAACTCTATATTATCAAAATTATGTTCAGTAATTGATATAGTGATGTCTTGAGAGACGTTGGTGCACATAGATGTATCGATACTTTCCATCAATGCTACTAGAATTGAAAGGAGTTCAGCGCAGACAACTCATCGAAGCAACTTCGAGAAAAAAAAGATGGTTGAGTTATCGCTGCCTTGTTACCCGCACTCCAAGGTCTCAACCAAAAATAGCTCAAAATGTCCGTTCTAAGGAATTTATAGGTCAGTATTGCGCGCGCGCGTGTGTGTGTGTGTTTGTTGCACTGCACCAATTAAAATAAAAAAAGTTGCGTCTGACTGGGGGTCGTGGCGCCGCAGCAGGGTATGACGCCAGGAATGCCGTAAAGGACAGTCTACAGAGTGAAGATGCAATTTATTTATCACTTTGGTAGAGTCACAAAACTCACGCTTTCTCACTCGCTCTCTCTCTCCTCTCCATCTCTCCACCACCCTCCCATCTTTTTAAAGTTGGATTGCAATGTCCATTGAAGAGGCGCCGTCAGTCAAAGAGCCTTGCTCATTCAGTACCCCCAATCAATCAAAGGAATAGGGGATCATTCCCCGAACAGCCTTTGAATTCAAACAAAACAAAGACTTTCTTCCCTCTGGATTCCACCAAAAGGTTTCTCCTCAGGTCCCATATATACTCAGTAGCACTTTCTGACTTGTTTTCGGTTAGGTGTTTGTTTTAGGAACATTTTGACGTCTCGAGTAGGTAGAAAGAACACTCCTCTATGGAAAAATGAAGAGAAATGAAAACCTTACACTTAAATGTTTAGTTGAGGAGCATGGTACAGTAAGACCCTAGAAGGAAGCACAAGCTTATGGAACAGGTTTCAGCCATGTCGAGGTTCAGACCAAATTCGCTTACTCTGATTTTCCTGGGGTCACTTCAGAGTTCTATAACGTAATCACGTGAGCATCCGCTGAGAGTCATCAATTGTTCGCATTTTGCTGACTAGTTCTCTCACAAGTTGATGAAATCCACTGCAAACACATTCAGTCATGGGAACACCTGCAAGTAGTAAGTGATTAAAGTCCGTGTTCCTGTTTATCCTACCTTACACGCAAATCAAATGAAAATACCGCGTTGTATTATTTTGGTTGTATTTTAAGCATCTTTGGGGCGAACTGGTTTGCTGCCCTGCTCCAAAATGTGAGCTTAAAAATGTATTCTTCCGGATCAAAATTTCACCAAAGAGGAACCACAGACATTACAATTTTATATTATTTTGTCATTGCATGTGGTTTAAAATGCTCAGTATATGTATTTTTGCCGTAATTGTAGTAATTTGTTAGATTCCTGTCATGCACACATTGTCATAATGGTTGTATAATACATAATACTCAAATGCTGAGTGTATGAACATGTTGGTGAAAAAAAAAGATTGGTTTGAGGACGACTAAAAACTCTTCCCATACAAACTTCCACAAACTTCCCATAGGTTATTGGGTGAAATAATTGCTGTCGCAGTGCATGGGGCGCATTTCACGGTGCGCGCGGAGTGCGCCCGACTCTCAGCGGTAATTAGAGAGCTTTCCCGACCCAGGTGCATCATAACTGGATTAGCCGCTGCTCAGTGGCGGGAGGAGCCGCATCACCACAGGAGAAACAGGGAGGAATATTGCGAAATAAGGGCAAGCACTGGCAATTCATTTAATCTTCTACTGACATTCGACTGAATGCGCAGGAGTGTGGGAGAAATACTACTACTACTACTACTAATAATAATAATAATAAGAAGAAGAAGAAGAAGAATGATAATAATAATAGTTTTTGCAGAGCGGACTTATAATACAGTATACAATTAAAAACACTTGGCAGTGCCATTGAGAGCTGATATGGCCTTGTGTTGAGAGTTGAGACTCTCTGGGCTATGTCGGTATTTTAGAGGTTTGCTCGACTTGACCCACTGAAACACAAGACAAGATAGTCTGGAATCGACTTTAAGCGATTAAAAGTAAACTCTCGGCCTATAATTTGTCTTCTCTGGTATCTAAGAGTTAAAACACTGTGGAGAGAAGCGCTTGTGAGCATATTCATATACATTTATTAACAAGATTGAAAGGTTCCCCGCTGCCAAAAACAATCACAATTAACATGTGACTTTTTCTAGATTGAAGGGCAGTGCAAATGTTGTCTTTGCCCGAATGTGGGAACAACGGGAAATCACAGGAGGCAAAGTACGCAAGAGAATCGGGAATCTTTTCTCATGCGAAGTGAAAGAATATTCGCCTTCGGTGTGTCTTTAAAATCAAAGTGCTTCCCAGTATTGGACCACTGAGAGTGCAATTTAAATGATTATTAGGTGCATGCTTGACCATGATCTTAACATAGCTTTATGCTGATTTGATGTGACGTGACCATGATCTTAGCATAGTCTTCATGCTAATTTGATGTGACCTAACGCTATATCATATTTGAAGACGTTACCTTGCATTTTGTATTAGTTCATCCATGGGTGATTAGCAATGCTAATGTTTTGACTTTTTATCATGTTAAATAGCCATTTTTTTCTCACCTCATTCAGTCACTCATCCAGCATTGCTTAAACCCGACCAAAGTATTCCTTTTAATAAATACGATCACGTTGCTCATATTGCTAAAGGCTGCTTCAGGCAACTGTAAAGAAAATCTTCGTGTAGGCTATAGTTTTATTTAATTTTCTATGTGCACCATCATTTATTGATTTTTATTTTTAAAAGATCAGGCGGTTCAAGAAAATCAATCAAGGTTAAAGGTGATAATGAGGTGCAAGGTGATGATGAGGAGGGGAAGGAAAGTGGTCCGACAAGGATGACTCCACATACAGAAATTACGGGAGGTGGGGGTCTTTTATTACTCCCTATTCAATTACTTCTGAAGTTGGGGCGACATACTCTTAAGATGACGTACAGCTATGAAATATATCTGAGGGTGACGTAATGTTTTAAGACTATATAATTTGATCCACGGCTAAAAGAAATGAATTAAAATTCAGTTATGTGTAAGTATCTAATGAAAACAAACTGGATAGTAAGTATCATAACATTATTGATCGCATTATGTGTAAAACGTGGCTATAGCCATACGTTTTGAAAAATAAGCAAAAAATAAAATGGAAAAAATAAATATAATCAAATGCATCATTCCAAAAGTATAGCAGTGCATATCAATAACGTTTATCTGGTGTTACATCACAGAGTCGAAATGGACGGAATGAGCGGATCTATTATATTGACAAACTTGTTGATTTAGGGACTCGGTGGACTCTGAAACTCTATATTGCTACAAAAAGAGCGATAGAAAAAGAAAAGTCATAATACAAGGTTTGGTTCTCTTAAAGGGACATCGGATCTCCGTGTCAAATCCATTAGTGAAGCAGGAATTCACAAGCAGAAAGTTTGCATGGTGAGCAAAAAAATTAATTGCATCATAAATAAAGATTGAAATATCATTTGGAATACAGACGTGCCTTATTTTGTTTACATACTGAGCAAAATGACTTCAGAATGTATGGCTAACCAATGAAAAGGTCAGAACCCCAGACCCTTTGTCCTTATGTTTTGGAATGACCAATAATTTTTATATTTATTCTATTATTTCTTGAGTTTCTCTTTTTTGAGTTTGAGTTTTTCCAGCGAAGTTCAAACAGAATGTAAACAGGTCATTTTGGACGTTCTTTGAATTACTTATAAAGTATAAGTAACTATTAAGCACAGATTTTTTTTAAGACAAACGAGGCCTCTTTTTAAGTGTTCATGTTTCTTTGAGACACGGGTTGCAGAAAAAGACAACTGCGTGCAGTAATACTTATATACTTCGTACTTCAATACATATATATTTTTAAGTGCTTAGAATATTATGTCAGCATTCTAATTCTTCATTTGATTCGAGACACGTGGGCAGTAATGTACGCCAATCTAAAAGTTAGTTTCACGTATGTGTCCTTTTTTTAACATGATGGGGGAAGAAGCACTCTGAATTATACATCGAATGAAATAAACCAGTCCAGGTAAATCCAAAAGGAGACAGAACATTATTACTTTTCTTATGTTACAAATTAAATAATCTTAATTTCAGCATGTCCTTTTTACGATAATTCTTTATTAAAGACAGACAATTGTGCCTTTTACACTATATTGATGGAAAATATTGCTATCACATTGTATAAAATATAAAACATTATTCAGATGAAAGAACAGGCGTTGCCCCTGGAAGTTACACTGCCTTTTAAGACTATGCGATTACTGCATAAAGTGCGACAGTGTCAAACATAGAAGTCGTATTTTTGTCCCAGCAAAACTTCAGTATTTTTACCTTTGAAAATGTAAGTGTGAACTGTATGTAGCGCGTAGCAGGGTGTAGTTCACCAACCATATATCCGGGTTAGATTATCCGGGTGTATTAGATTGTATAGCATAATATTCAGTTAATGGACATACGAGGTGCTGTCTGCTAGAGATATTCGAAAAACAACAAAAGAGTTAGATGTGTTTTTGCCTCGTTACCTGGGTCATTTGTAAAGGACCCTTTAGCGTATAATTTAAGTACATTGAGAGATCTAGATTGCACATTTTAACATTGTATTTTATACTGGTGGTGTTACATATAGCGAAGCATAAGCATGGCGGAAAAAGATCTGAAATATGTATAAACATTTCTAAGCCCATGATATATATATAATTTTTTTTTTTAATTTTTGGTGGGATAGTCCTTGGCCGAATGCAGAAAATTAACATCTCACAATGTCTCCAAATCTAATTATCTTTAATCCGAAGTCTCGGTGTATTACGACGTCATTACTGGTTCTCAGCACTCAATGCATACACAGTTCAACAGGAACAAGTGTAAGTGTTCTACTGGGCAACTGAAAAATAGTATACTTTTTTGTGAGGGAGGAACTTTTGTAACCTCCAATACTATTGTGCTGTGAAAACATTTTGTAGCATATTCCATTAATCTTCACATATATGATAGGAGTGTCCCTAAACAGGTCATTTGCAGTGTACAGTCGATCGCTTTTATAGACGTTTCACTTTGTCCCTGCATGACAACTGTGTTGGCTGTATTGATGTGATTGAACCAAACAACATCATCGTTTAGTATTAATGAACAATATAAGCATTCTTTGAAATATTCTCACAATTTTGTGAAGAGCATTGCTATAATGTTGTTCTGTGGAACATGGGGCTGATACTGTGGAGGATGGTGTTTATTTTATTTTACCAAGAAAATGTGAGAAAACGAGAAAAAAAATCCGCAAATTAAATCCTCTGGCTGATTCCAAGGGTTCCTTTGAAAAGATTAAAGGACTGCTGGTGTTAGTAGTATACTGTGTCCATCTGACTGTTGCAGTATGCACACACCAGGGTATATGCACTGGCTCCTGACAGAAGAGATAGCAGTATGAGGATAGAGAGAAGAATGAGAGAGAGGGGAAAAAGAACAGTGCTTCTGGCTCCCTCCGCAAGTCATTTGTTATCCAGATATTCCAGGCTGCTCTGATTATCAACAAGGACCAAGATTATTGGCCTCGAACTGAACCTGGACCCCCCCGGCCTGTGGTTCCTCTCCTGTACCCTCAGGTGAATCT
Source organism: Megalops cyprinoides (assembly GCF_013368585.1). Classification (NCBI taxonomy): domain Eukaryota; kingdom Metazoa; phylum Chordata; class Actinopteri; order Elopiformes; family Megalopidae; genus Megalops; species Megalops cyprinoides. Next base: position 23,860,539 of record NC_050591.1, read on the forward strand.
CCAGCAGTGATCTTCCCTCTCATGGGGAGATGGTCAATCTCCAGCTAGTTAGAGATTAACAAATCAGAGACAGGATGGTGATTGAAGCATTCTGCCTTTTTTAAGTAACACTACCTCAGGGCAGCTTGTGTCTTCAATACCTGGTGTGCTAGAGTGATTATAACAATCCTTGGTCCTCCACCCCCACAATCCACCAGCGCTATTGATAATCACTCTACCCCTCTTCGATCCTATTTAAAATATGCCAACCCTTGATGTCCCAGTTCTCTTGAATGTGTGAGATGAGAATCTTGTCTCTGCATCATCACAGCAAACACTCACAATAACAAATTTGATATTTGCATTCTGACTTCTTCTAGATTTCCATACTGTATTCCATTTAAACTGAGCTGGACAGGGATAGGGATAGGGATATTTTGAACCTTGCATGGCCCTTGAAGCCAGCCCAGGTGGAGATAACCAGCACAGCAAAAAGACTCTGTACTTGGACCAAGAGGCAGATTCAGATCAGTTGACTCCACCTATTTAACAGAGGCCAGGGTTGCACTCCAGTCCTCAAGGCTGGGAATGGTTATGATTTTCCTTCTAGGGGCCTTGGAACCATGTAATATTTTCCTGTAAGGTTTCAGCATCCAAGCATGGCCATGTATAATCAATATGTAGGAGTTAGGAGTGCTCCAGTTTAAACCTAAAGGGTGCTGCTGGAAATGGTTTGGGGGGGGGGGGGGGCTCTTTACTCTTGGTCTAGTGAAAATCCTGTTGTGTCCTGGTGTAATGTCAGAGAAATAGTGCTGTAGGAGGTGCTTTGCTTAACATGAGATGATCTGAGATCGCGACTCCCCATGGAAAGTAAGAGCTATGTCTCTACTGCACTTTAAGAGTATTGTTAAAGCACTGTTTTATGTACTGCCTGCTGCTTGTGTGGTACCACATGTTTATTGAAGAATACAATAATGCTTTCATGATAAATGATTTTTTCATCTATGTTGGTGTTTATGGTCTTATTATGTGCATCAATTTAGTATAAGAATGTTCACTAAATGAATGACTTATTTAAATAAAAATGAATCCTTAGTGCACTAAAATTTTATACTTAATTCAATATTCAGGTAGGTATTTACTTATCATTTTAAGATGCATGCACTACAACAATGTATCTTGTAGATTTCACTAAATGCTGAACTGTACTGCTAAAAGGCACTGTGATAAGCAGCCTTCCACACACCTAAGATTAAGATTTTGTTCCAAACACAATCATGGAAATATTATTTTTATTGCATCTCACTCAACACCACTAAGTTGCTTAGCAGATGTCCCAATTCTGTTCTAAAATGTTAGATTCTGTAGCATACAGTTGGATTTTTACTTATCACAGCCGAGGTAAAGTGGGGTACCCCCATCAGCACTGCCGCCAGGATTCACTACTAGTCAAGTGCAAAGACAACATTCTGAAGCCAATGCATGATGTCAGGCAAGCCTATGTGAATAGGCTCAGAACTCTGTATACACTGAAGAATTGGTTTCTGGATTTTCTTATGGTTTGAAATAAAACTTATCAATGCCCAACGGTCATGGTATAAACATCAGGCTCAGTGACCAAATGGAATGGGACTCCTCACAATCTGGACATGTTTCCACTTGTGCTTTACATCAAGAGGCATGAAGCAGTTCATCAATAGCTCTCAAAAAGGATGCATTTTTACAGAATTACTGTGGGACATCATCCTAAACCAAAACGTCATTTGTTTGCAGCCATTTGTTTTCAAATGATTTGCTCTATAGCTATTTCCACTTTTGTAAGTAATACAAAAACGATTACTCACTGTAATTAAACTAGGACAAATATGACCCTGGAATAGAGTTTATTTATTTTTTGCAACCCTCGGGGTGATGATTCAGTGTAACCCCTGAACTTTGGGAAAGTGGTTTCAAAATATATTTAAGATAAAATCTGTTCGTCAGTGAAAAATTGTTTACAAAAATAAAAATGTCACATTCCACTTGTTTAAATTTGTTTATCAAAGTCAAAGCGGCAGAGCAGTTAGCTTGCCTCGAGTGAAAATCGAGAGGACCATGTAGAGAGACGCATCTAAGCTTTGCTTTATTGTCCGCCAGAGGGCGTCTAAAGTGCAGTTGAGATGTTGTAGTGCATTTCCGAGCATTCCATTCCTGAGTCAGAGTCAAAGGGAAGTGGGGGATAGACATGCATTACGTAATTCATGCCTAAAACACATGTCAAACTTCATGAACAATTCATAACACCATTACTAATGTATTTCACATTGTGTTGCATGCAGGCGTCTCCCCTGCATCAATCGGAAAACTGTGTTTCCCTTGCGCCTCAACCGCAACATAATTGTTTCGCAATTTGTACCACAATTAAAAAAAACTGACCATGGACCGTAAAAAGTAAGGGAAAGGAAAGCATTTTCAGGTTTTCTTTATTACTGAAATTTGTTTATGTATGTTAACATCACATACTTTACAGTTCAGTGTGCAATTACAATTGTACCCTCACAACGACTATAGTTTCGATGCTTTGTGTAATACGATCTTTTGTAGAAGCATCCAGTCATAACTGAAGTATTTACTATGGAGTAAATACTATTCAAACTGAAAAAGGAAATGGAAAGCTACGAGCATCATAGTAGGAAGATATGGAAAGGGGTGCCCACTAGTGTACAGTTCAATACATAAGAGGAAGTGCATCACCTGAATCTCAAAAGGCTGTTCATTGCGGGTTTCTGTCGTGAAACTAGATAGAGTTACTTGCACTCAAAAGCTGTGGGTAAAGCGGATACAAACAAGCCTACTTTCATCACCTTTGAAAGACAGCTAGTTGTAGGTGGAGCATATTCATAAGTATAATTTGGCTACTAAAGTGCAGCGAACCTAGCATTATTTTTATCTTCTTGGTTCATTTTTCATAATGTACCCAAATGTGTTTCCAACAGTGACGACTACCGTTTGGCCATCGGGAAGACCTCGTTCTACTTTGATTTTACCGATTATGAACAGAGCCATTTACTAAATGTAGACAATGGGGTCGTTGGTTTGGCTCAATATCGCGCATGTCTAGCACATAGCCTCTCATTTTGAAGTGCATGGATCAGCTGATAAAGAGGGCCAGAGAACAGAATAGGCCTACGCCTCCCATATGACTAAATCTGCAGAGAATCTACGCGTCAGTGATCCAAAGAAAAATCAATACGGTATATCAATATTTCCTTTCAGACTTAGACCGTAAGAACCTAAAACGCCAACAGGGGGCGTAGATTTGACACACCTGCCACACACAGTTGTTCTGCCTATCTCAATGATAGTAGCTGTACACAAAATGAACACACCTCCAGAAACTTGTTTTAGGGACTGGCCGCGGAACGGCGTGAGCCATATATGGAAAACAAATCAGAAATTCACGTTCGTGTTCATATGAGACGCTTTCCCAAGATCAGAAAACATACATACAACTCTCAGAATGTCTGTTATAACCCGTCACTTCAAACCAAGTTTCTGATCACAAAAATGAATTTAATTATATTTGATCTCATATATTAATTTCCAATCTGAAAATGAAAATTCAGCAAATGTTTGCTCTGTACAAACACACGCAGTAATATCTTACACTGAAAATGTATATAATAATTCCAGTATCGAATATGGAATATTATATATTATATATGTTGACAATACAATAACAATGATAAATACAGATTACTTTTATTTGCATGTGTTCTTGGTTATTAAATGGAGGAGGAAAATATCAAAATTCACAATGAAAACCCACACAATACATACATCTATTGATTATAATTGAAACATGTATAAAATTAGTTGCGTCTCACCTTAAAATTCAACATTTTGAGCGAATGGCATTCGAGCATTTGGAAATATTTTCCAAATAGCATGATTAGACATTTCGAGGCCATACTGGATACCCTACAAGATTACGGAGCTGCAAGATTAGAGGAAATGGGGACGTGGGAAGAATAAGACACAAACAAACACAGTAAGAGCCATTTGCCATTAGGCGTTCCGTCTGCTTGAGTTCGCCGTAGACGAGCGGCCGGTCTCGTGCTCAGGTCTGTATTTCAACCAGCAAATCAGCCACGTGACAACAACCGAAAACATGGCCAAGATGCTAGCTACCGACAGACAAATAGGGCCCGCTGGCGAGGGGGGGTTGTTGTGATTTTGCACGAAGATGAGGCCCATGAACAGCAAAACGAGCATGGACAGGAAGGAGAAAATCACGCAGACGCAGCCCGTGGTCAGAGCGACGCGCTTGCAGTTTTGGCAGCTCTCATAACGCACAGAGTCTTGGGAGACTGTCGTGGCGGTGGACACAGTGGTAGAGGGGGTTGCCTGGCTCAGAGCCGCTCCTGTCGCTTCTTCGCGCCGGAGGGCAATGAGAGCGGGATGTAGCGGCGGCGGGTAAGGGGGTAAGCTGTCCTGAGGAAGAGGGTCCGATTCGATATAGAGAGGGAAAGCTTCCGTTACTTTCGTGTTGTTGGGCAGGTTTTGTATCCGGTAGTCGGGCACTGGTGTCCTGTGGCGACACACAGGGCAGCTGATGCGCCATGGTCGGTCCTCGCGGAGGTGCAGTGTATGCAAGCACTCCTCGCAGAACGTGTGCAAGCATTCCAAAATCTTTGGCGCGCGGCGGTCAAGGTCGAAATAATTGTAACATATTTTGCACTCATACTCCTCATAAGGAAAAAGCGTTGCACCCTGCGTTTCGGCTCCGCTAGCTGTTAAATTAGCCTCTGCCATGTCATCTTTCGCTGTTCACATGCTCACACAAAAGACCTTCCTGTCGAACGATGACGGTCTACATTCACTCTTGCCGAATGCGCCATCCTCCCCTTGTTTACATTATATGTCATTGTTATTATTTTTAAATCCCCATGATATCTCGTGTGAAATACACAGCCGGCCGTCTCCTTCGCTCCTTCGCCGTTTTGATCCTCCCGTTAAATATTAAACGAGACTGTTTTTACGCTTCGGGAAGGAAAACCGGTGATGTAATGCCGGTGGTTTCAATGCGAGGGTTTATCCGCCTGTGAGTGGATCTTGAGGACTGCCCGCAGAGAGGAACACAGAGACGACAGTCTGTACATGGCTCACGGTTCCTCTGGCGCAGCTTCACCGACCCCCTCGGGTTCTGTGAAGACCCTGTTTACAACTTACTCGAGATGAGAAAAGGCAGATGAGAGGAAAATATTAAAATCATAAGGCTTCTCGCGCGCCATCAAAAAAAAATCTCAGACAAAGGGTTTCTTTAATTAAGTTAAGGCTGCATCATGAGGTCAAACTACGGGCTTATGAGAAAGGGTACAGTTCAAAGGATGCTCTTCCATTATCGTTTGTTTTGACTTCATTATGTGAAACAGCAGAAAAAATGCACGTCTGTATTTATTAGTCATTTAATGGCTCGATAACTGGGCTGTATTGAATTGGACAAAAATAATGGACGGTTCCTTTCCAGCTGGCATACTGTTAACATACCGTTTAGCAGTATTCTTAGCCTGAACAACTTCACTAAATACACAGAAGCCAGTAATTTGTCATTCTCATTGCTATGGAATTGCAAGTAGTGGAAAATCACAGCTTGTGATTGTAGAACAGAACTGGATCTCAGTTCACTGTACTTGGTAAAATAAAGGTGGAATAAAAAAATGTAAAACACTGACACATTCAAGGATGTTTAACAACACTTGCATGTGTTTCTGTATATTTCAAAATATCTCTTCTTATCACATATGTATAATGGAAAAATTACATTGTTGCAGATGCCTGCCAACACAAATTGTCTTCCCAGAACATTGACAATGTCTGCTTTACAAACATTGAGATGATGCAGCTTTCACATGCACCTTTTATTTTACAAATTAGCATTTACACGACAGAGGATGCATACAATCTACAGTCTTAATGTGTAAAACTTGTCGCATCAGATTAAAGGCCAAATTGTACATACTGATGGAGAATGATATTATGCTGTGGAGTGCGATGTTAGACCTGGTTGTAAGCACAAGTGGGATAGTCGTACTGTTGAGCCATTACCAAGCACCACCAAATTAATGAACAACATCAATTTGATCCTTAATAAAGCAGGAAAATATCAAACAGTAAATTTAATGTAACTTTTGTGTTGTTTCCTCACTACATGTTTGTGTTGATTTGAAGTGTAAATTGTTGCCAGTGTTTGTATTGCTTACAGCACATTTTGTGTTGATTGTAAGACAAAATTTTCAAGATGATCTTTGATTCACCTATACTAAAGCTGTGTTAAAAACCCTGGCCTTGGAACAAACAAAGGTGGAACAAACTCTTTAAAAACAGGTTTGTAGAATCCAAATAATTTCGTATAATGACAATAGTAACTGCATTCATAAAAGATCCACACAGCCTTGCTGTGCATCATTTAGGGCTATTCCCACTCAACCCTCTGTAATTGCAGTTCTCCCTCTATTCATTCATTGCTGGACACATTCCTGAAGTGAGGGCACTCAGTCTACCATAGCGCATTGTCCTTACCATTAGTTAACACATTTCAGCAAGTATTACTTTTTCAGTTGTTATAAAATATTTTATTTTCAGCTACAGCCAAAGACATAAAATGCAAAAAAAAAAAAAAAAAAAAAACAGTGATAACCTACTTGCTTAGATTCATTGCTGTGCTTAACAATGTTATCTTTCCTGATGAGAAGATAACTCAGTAGTTTTATTCTGGTTAAAACTGTAATGATACAGCACTTCATAATGATAGCACTTCATTAACATGTTTCTCTGAGTTTTTATTTAAATTTCACTGTCTGAGTTTTTACAAAAGAAGTACTTCTGTCAAGAGAGAAATTCCCTGGCAGTTGCATTTCATTTGCAACTGTGGACCGAAAGTGTTTGCCAAAAGCTTTTGAATAGGGGCTTTTATATAAAACAGGCATATATTCAAACTCCATACTTTAGTGCAAAATGAGATATGAAGGGTGTGTGACAACACGTAACAGCAAGAAGGGAAACAGTTTTGCTTTATTTCTGTGTCTGAGTGGAAATTAAAGTAGGGCTAACCGCCCATAGCAACAGGCGCGCTTCCCCTAACGACCAATTTCAGAAGCGTATTAGTCGGGCTTTACGACAGCTCGGCACTTTCAGCTCACACCTGTCCCAGACCGCACCTGAGCACACACCTCCACCTGCGATGCGAGAAGGGCGGAAAAAACGAACAGCTGCAGTGGGTGGCGCACAGAAGTGACAATCTCGTGCTTCATATAATTAATTAAGGCAGCAATGTTAAAATTAATTAGACATCTGCAAGATTCAGAGCTGGTCGCTACCTTCCAAAGGAAATGCGGTCTTTTAATAAGCGAGGTAGAGCATCAGGGTTGTGACCAGACGCACTTGGCCAAGAGCTACAAAAACCCGGACGCGACTGACAGCCACGGACTGATTCGAAAGCGGTGTGTTAACGGGCATACAAAGAAACAACAGATTGCTGCAGAAGAGCACGACAGCAATTCAAATTATAAATATGAGGCCAATGGATATGAAGTGGTTGTAAGTATGCATTCAACAATAGTTAACTTATATGTCCTTGCTGGTAAGATGTTAAGACTTTACTTGTGATATCGCAAACCACTCCTTCAAGTTTAACCTGAAACAAAGATTCCAACTGACTTTTCCCGTTCCACAACCTGCTTAAAAAGGAAGAGATGATATGGTACAGATGGTCACATTGATCGTCGGTGCCTTGATTTTTAACTCGCTCATCTTTCTTTTCATCCATCGCAACTATGTAACAACTCAGTTGGTACTTGGCAAGAGTTTTTACGTGAGGTCTCCATACACGCCTCCAGAACGAATGTATTTATATCAGCTAAGAACCTAGAGAGAGAGAAAAAAAAACTGATTTGCACAATGCTAATGTGTCCGTTTTCCATAAAGTGTTTTTAAGTTAGAATAGAAAGTGACATCTGCACCATTAGGTAATATCGAACAGATTCGCCAATATGCACTGAGTGGTCGTGCGCGCTTGGCCCTTCTCTGGACCAGGGGCTTCAAGTCCAACCGCACACACGTGGTTTTGCTTAGTCTCCTTGTACATTCCATCGGCCTTCCAGATGGGGACTTCCGGCAAGGACATTGCTTGATTTCCGCCCCAAGGCTGTGTAAGGCTGTCCAGTCGATTTCACATCAAACATTCCTGCTTGCTTCGATTTAAAACAAATGAGCGTAGCAAAAAACGATATTAACATGCTTTAGATGTTAATTTCCAATTGTAAAAAAATCTGTTGTTCGCACTGCATTGCAGATCCCTGGTAAAAAGCATATTGCGTTTGATGACCAGAACCTTACGGATGAACCCATTCAAATCTGGAGAGGGCTGTAGGAACTCACTTGCACAGATGAGTTAGTGCTGCTGATGTAATGCACTGGAAAGGGAAACATTAAGAGTGTTCATGCACTGCTCCTGTGGACCTGCACACTTATTCATGATAGGAGAGAACCCCAGAAAGTATGCATTGTATTTGAACTAATCAGTCTTGAACTGTTTTAAATAGTGGCCAAACATTATGAAATTGCCATATGTCAAAGCTTACAATAAGTAGTAAGAGAGAGAACCATAGAAATCTAAAGGATTGTAGAAGTCTTCATAAAAAGAATAAGCTACCCAGAGAGATTCACCTGGGAGTGGAGATGAATGGTATCAATGCTGTAACAGGATGCAGTTGTTCATAATGGCCCTACCATAATGATGCCATCCTCAGTCCCCTATGCAGGCTATTCCTGCGATATGTAATTATTGTGGTAATCTCTAGGCAGATTTACATTGGCGTGCAGTTTGACCACAGCAGAACTATCGGTTTTGTCACTCCTGTACCCTCCTCCTCCTCTCCACCTGTAGGGTTCAATGCAACCTCAGTATGAGGTGAGGAACTTCCTGTTCTACTACCTGTTCCTGGTTTCTGCTAGTCTGGGACAGGAAGTTTTCTACATCTCCTTCCTCCCCTGCATTCATTGGAATCTTGACCCCTTCCTCTGTCGCCGACTGGTCAACATGTGGACTGTGAGTATTTCTGTCAACCCAGATACATCTGTGTGTATGTTTGTGTCACTGTCAATTCAACATCATCTCTGCAGTCTTAAACAATAAAAGCGTTGAAATGCACACATTGAATTGATAGGATGTACGATAGCATTTAAACTGGCACATGGTGCACGTTAAATGTATCTTGTTACAATACTTATATTTGGTAATTGATTAATGGTTAGAAGCTTGTTACATGGGGATAAGTCAAGTTATGGTTGAGCATTGTGGTAGTGAACAGGAGCACTAAATGGGCATTCTGAATATATGTTCAATGTAAAATGAGAACACAATTTTAGTCAACATGTAACAGTTATATTGGAAAACATCTAGTTAGATAATTGGTATTAATGTATATTAGTAATAATGTGTATTTTTGACTGTGCCCGAGACCCATATGTAGTTGAGGAAAAAGTTCAGTTCTCTGCCCCTTCCACTTGGAATGGGTTGCAGAAAAATATGAAATGAGATATGAAAGGATATGAGGAGGTTGCTTCTTTGAATTACCTTAAAGTTAGGGTTAAAATCATGGCTGAGAACAAAATGGGAGCCTGTAAATGTGTTCAGCCTTAAGTGGCACCACACCTCACAACTTGACATGTGAACTGATGTTTTCTTTTAAACTGCTGTTCCTTGTGTTTTACATTGTACATGTATGAAACTTCATGTGCTGCTATTTTTGGTAAGTTCTTTTTTGAAAAAGAGACTTTTGACCTCAGTACGACTAACGCGGTAAAATAAAAGGTTAAATAGAAAATAAATACACAAACAAACGAATTAGGTTTTTTGGGAGAGGTTTGGTGAAATTTCCTGCCTTGGAGCTGCTCTGGCTCAGAGGTCTACATAACGCATGACCAGCATCTGATGATGATGATGACTGACTTCCTCCTCCTCTCCCAAACTGTAACACGGTCCCCAGGGGATAAAAATGGGCTTCGTCAGGCCAGCAGACGGTTCCATTTTTGCGTTTTTTTTTAATTCCCATTCCCTCAGTGTAGCAACAAGGGTTGGCGTCATCTGGTCACACGAACAGAGAATGCTGAAAAATAATGCAGCTGTTCAGTGGATCTGCACAACATAAGTCACACATGACATAAAGAAGCAGCAGTCATATGAGCCTGTTCTCTTTGAAACCAGTATTCTTCCTCTTTTTTTATGTTCTCAACAGAAATTGTACCCTTTAAGAGCAAATTGTCTTGCTTAACCTTTTCCTTCAAAGGCTAATGGAATTATGTTTCGTTGCGCATCAATGAGATGAAAGTGCATCAGTCGCTACTTGTCGGACTTCATCTATAGTGGTAGCCCACGGCTTCTCCTTTACAAGCTGCATGGTGATTTTCCAGTTGTTTTTCTTATTTTGCATGGCATTGCAGTGCTTTAAAAAGCTGTTGAATTTCATGCTCCTGGTGTTGAGGGCACCAGCTGACGCCTTGCTAATTAGGTGCTAATTAAACCATCGCTGTTTGACAGGCCTGTCCACAATGACATCCCTTCTTCCACCTCTCAGTCCTGCTTCTGCTTGGGCTCAAACTGACATCATTCACAAGGGACAATGTGCTAGGGTAATGACTAACATTACCGAGTATCAGGGCTTCCTCAGAGCTGACTAGCGGCTGTTACATAACCTTCAACACTGCAGCAATATTTGCATGCTGTGTATCAATGTCCAGGCAATATTGTTTAATGTTGTTTTAATATCTATAATAGTCCTGAGTGCTGGGTTCCCCACAATTGTAGGAGAACATATGTTCCTTATGAAGGCACCATGGAAAAAAGAACTGGAGACCGAGACAATCTGTCCATTCCATTTCATTTCTTTCCAATGTTTTGTTAGTGCAACTAGTATGTCCTCAATGGGGTTGAAGGATAGAGACTAGTTTCATTGCTGCTTTTATCTGGCTTTAATCCATCTTTTATGACACCACATTCACATGTTTTTTTTATATCTATTCTTTACAGCTATTACATCTGTAACCTTTGTCTATCATGTCTCCCATAAGTGAGTGAAACCCCAACCTTCAGGGTCATTTCCAGTGGCTACCAATAAATTATATCACATATCATATTATATATCATTTTTTTACTGAATTTCTCCTTTGTAATCTTCCAATCAACTTAGAATTCTATTCTTGGGTGCAGTGAAGTAAGTCCACAATAGATCAGATGGAATTTTCAGAGTATTGCATATCTTGCTATAATGATGGTATCTTAATGTTTAAGAGATGCATTCTGCATTATTTAGACAGTATCTCACAAAACCAGACAAGCTATGGGCTAAACTACACATTTGGCCAATCAGCTTATCAAACTGCTTGATTAGGCCTGGTGTATGGGTAATTATAGAATGTGAAATACACGCTTACAGAGTAAATAAGATTATGTGTAATCTTCTACAAGACAGACTGGATTTAAGGCAGGATGCTGAGATGCCATTTGCAGCTAGCAAAGTAAGTATTCTACATTCGAATACACAGCAATATGTGAAGATGCAAGTCTCAAGACCTCCGCAGCGTGCAATAATCTTCTTTGGGTGTAGAGCCCAAACAACTACAGCCATGACAGAGCTCTTAAGGAGGATCACACAGAGACATAGTTAGAATTCTTTGTGTCTTCTCTTTGAGGAAGAAAGTCATGGAGGAGACAATGGCTGTCCTTGTGTACCATCACAATGGACGCCTGTGTCTCCCACCATAGCTGACCGAGGTGAGTGCCTCTGTGTGTGTTCAGAGCATAAACAACCACCGACCCGCTCTCGATATGGTCTCAACCCGGTGACGGAGACTACCGCCCAGTGAGGGGGTGCCCCCAGTTGGTCACGTGTCAGTAGAGCTTGGTAGAATAGGCTGCTGCTCTATATGTCTAGCTGGATGGATGGAAGGTGAGCAGAAGGATATATGTGAATGTTTATGGAAGGACGAAAAAGAGAGGGAGATGAAAATGTAGAATTCAATTTGTCCTTGATGTCATTAGTTATTTATCATAGGTAGTGATGCATTCACTAGACACCTGCAGTAGTGTGCCCTTACAGCCAACAGAAAACTATTCTACTGTATGTTCTATCTTAAGTCCTTTCCATTATGGGTTTACACATATAGTGGCATGTCTCCTTTGACATGAAGCTGCCCCATTTCCACACAGCAGCTCTGTGACACATAATGACCCGCTTCTTGCTAGTGCCTGAGGGCCCAGTTTGCAGGTTGAACTCTGGCTGCTCCAGACAGTCAATACCCCCACTCCCCACTTCATTAACACTTGGGAAGTGTGCGTGTGTTGGGGTTAGACATTAAACCTGAGTTCTGTTGTTCAGTGCTGGGTCTGCCAGCCATCTTGTCAAAGGTTGACCTTTTTATTGACCCATCAGTGCTTGGCGTTCCCGCACTCCTCCACTCCTCTCTCTCTCGGCTGGCCTGGGGCAAACTGCAGCCCCTGCTGTGGAGCAGGAGTTATTCAGGGTTCATCGTCCCTTTCAAACCAGGGCTGGAGCATCACAGGGAGCTTACTGTTACCCTCAGCGCTAGCGTGTGAGAACGGTCACCACCACATGACAATAACACAAAAACAACTTGATGTCACAGCAACTCATGGCCGTTCGAATGCAAAGAAGAATACGGATAGTGCTTACCCACAACGTTGCTCAAGTTTGTGCCCAAAGCATATTTATTATGTAATTTAATGCATGGGAAAGAATAGCTCTGCATATTTATGTGATCAAAAAATATGACTTTTGACTCTTTGTTGTGGGAGCCAAAAATCCTTACTGGCCACAGTCCAGAGTGCTGCTCAGGGGTAGGCTTATATCAAAACTTTCTGCCACAGGATATCCACAAATGGAACATATGGCACCAGAGCATTCCATTTAACTCCTTTTAACTTTATTATGTCAGCCATGATTCAGAGGAAATCCAGTAAAAGAAGCTGACACATGGGGACCTGTGTGATAAGGTAGCTGTAATATGACATTGGCAGAGGTGTCGTCAACCATCCTCATGTCACCTGGTGTTGTATCCAGCTGATGGAGGTTGGGTCAGTGTTTGAATGTCTGTACTGTGAGCTGTGACAGTTGGCAGAGGAAGTGAGGCAAACTGAGTGAAAAGGCTCCTGAGACCTTGGTAGGATCTGTTATAAATGCTTGCACTGCTGGAAGTCTTTAGGAACACTTAATAATCCTGACTTCAGCTCTTTCACATACATTTACTTCCCTCTTGCTTAATGCTGGTACATGCTGGGTAGTTGCCTAGGCTAGAAAAATGATATTGTGAGACATTGGATGAACCACTTATTGGTATTTGGTTAATTTTTCTCTGTCTCTCTCTCTCTCTCCTCTATAATCTTCTTCAGATCTTTTTATGTTAACACTGTGGTTGTGAGGCATACAAGGACAGCAGCGTTTGTACACATTTATCTTTTATTGCCATGGTTACTTTAACACTTGCTGATTAAATCTGTCTCTCACCACCCCAGGGACTGTAATAACAAGTGATCTATTGCCTCTTCTATTTCTGCTCGCTATGTCAATTAGGAAAGGAAAATCACACATTCTGCATTTTAAGAACTGAGACCCAGGAGAAATACTTATTGTTAACGGTAGAATTAAGATTAATTACACCCTCTTAGCTGCACTGTCTGAAAGTGTCCTTTCCATTAATACTGGTGAAGGAGAGCTGAGGTCGCAATCCGCCCGCCTCCCTCTCCACAGCAGTCATTAATTAAACATAACCCCAATGCTTAAAATACACCTCTAAAAGCGGAGAACCTCCAGTTTACTGCCAGACCCCAGACAATCCCAGACTACAGACTGCAATGACTTATTCATACTGCAGTGGTGATGGTGCACTTTCCTTCGCAACAGGGAAAATCACATGTGCCCTTTTTATAGTCAGTCTCTGTGACTGGTTTGCAAGCCTGGTATATGAAAGTACAATGAATATCATTTAAATGTGATAATATATTGTTTGGGGTTTCTATATCAATCCTGTCCAACTCTGTGTACTCCCACATGTGTAAGACACAAAGCACATTAAATGGCATCTGCACTGGCATTAGATCTGAATAGAAAGCGTTGCATTACAGTGAAAGGAGGCAGTGTGCTTCTTGACTGGCTTATACTTACATAAGGACTGAAAATTTTGTTGATACAGAAAAGCTTGGGGAAAAAAATGGTTGTTTTACACATACCCTTTCCTCAACCACACTCTGCCTCCCTCTTAGGTGGTGATGTATATTGGCCAGGTGATGAAGGATGTTTTGAAACTGCCGCGTCCACTCTCGCCCCCTGTGGTAAAGCTGGAGACACGCGTGAATGCAGAATATGGCATGCCCTCCACCCACGCCATGGCTGCCACAGCCATCTCCTTCACCTTCCTATTCAGTGCCATGGACAGGTTCCAGGTGAGTCTGCCACACCCAGAGCTGCCTGCTGTAATGACACAAATGTGTGCTGAAATAATTACTGAGGGGGTGGGGGGGCAGGAAGGCAGGTAAGAGGGATCTATTTAATACATAAAACAGTCATGCAGAGCATCCCAAAACGGAGACAATGCTCTGACAATGACAATGAATGAAAAATCATATTGCAGAATGCTTCCAGCGTGGAGGAAATGACACTTGTATTCTGACCACTGATTCAACAGATAGGAGAGCAAATCAGAACTGACCTATATAAATGATGTATGAGCCAAGTAACTATTAATAACAGCTATGCAGCCACTTTATAGCAACAATTTCATCTGAAATTTAATAAAATTATTCAAGCAGGCTGTATTCATAAATGAAAATGTTCTACTGAGAAACATGACATTGACTCACCTTTCTAACAGAAACATGAATAGATAAGTGGCAATGTGTGAAGTGTGCTCATATGTACTGGGCAATGACATTAGTTTTCAGCACTATGAAATTTTCACAATTATGGATTGAAACAAGAGCATTCCACTACTATGCAGCTTGTGGAAATTCCACAGGCTGTAAAATACAAGTTTCACTACTAAGGCAGCAGCCTCTCTGTCCAAAAGCCCTCTGGGAGCCCTGGCAAGTTGCTGTGCACAGCACACCATCCTATAGACAGAGAGCAGACACTCACACTCACTTTTGCTATTTTATGATGACTAATAGATTACAGGTATGTATTTTATTACTGGAGAGTGGTTCACCAAACAGGTAACAAAGGTGATATTGTCAATAGATCACAGCTAGCTATTCAGAAATGTTATGTTTTTTCTTTTTGAGTACATTTCTGGGCTTTGCTATTACTACTGCTGTAAAAAAAATAGTGTTCCACAAGCTCAGGAAATATAGCTAGTTAGCAAGGTAGCCAGTAATATGTGCTATTCAGATAACAAGGTATTAGCATAGCTAATTCACAGCAAGCTCAAAATAAACCTTTTATTAAATGGCTATTGAATTAGGAAAACAAAAGTAGATACAGCATATAATGTTATTGGTTTTGATGTAATGATCTGGAATTTTAAAGAATCAAAATATGAAAGCAACTTTGAAAATTATACAAGGTAAACTCTATGTGAGGTTCAGCATTTCCACAATCTCCTACTTTGACAGGTTTATCACATGAGTGTGTGGTAGTACAGTACTGTATGTGGTACCAGATTAATGGTTTTAGACTGACAGCCTTCGTCCATCTGGCTGCTTGTTTGGGAAACAGACTGGTCTGTCACAGCCTGCGTAGCTGTGGATCCTGGCATGTCCTGGGCCTGACTCAGAGCGTGCCCAAACTCAGGGCTTGGGTCCCTTCTGTCCAAGACCCCCTGGAGCTGCTGATTTAACAATGAGCTCCAGTTGGGGGCAGTGCAGGGTGGGTGTGGCAGAGTCGTCAGTCACCATCAGTCAACCAGTGCCCCTCCCACTCAGCTGCTGACTGTTCCTCTCAGTTCATCATTGTCACACATTCTTCACTGGCCTGTCAAAGGAGCAACCAGGGGAGAGTTACTTAATCAGTCCACCGATGAAGGAGGAAGGACGGTGCATGTCATCCTTGTCCTCTGGCTTTTGAAGTTGACGTATGCATGTTCCACTCACTTGGTATCATGGGGGGTTTCCCTGGTGAAACACACACACACACAGGTGGAGTTGGAGGCCTCAGGTTTTCTGTCTTGTAGTATCAATAAGACCAACTTAGTCACGTTATATGTATCAACAAGTGATATTGCAGCATCTTCCTCCACCTGGTAGTAACCCTTACTACCCTTACTAACATGATAACCCTTTTTAGAATAAAAATAAAACATGAGCATAATTTTCCCTCTCAGTTGCAAGATTTATCATGAAGTCCTTGTGAGAGATTGAAAAGGTACAGTGACTATATATGTACTTAACACAGACTACTGGTTTACAGTGACAATGACAGACTTGCTTTACCGCAGGGAAAGCAACATAACTGTAGCCTGTTTGCAGATGGCCATCCCTCTTTGGTTTTGCATACTGTAGCCTCAACTGTATGGTTATGAAAGGCTTGTGTCTCTCTTCTCACATGTTTGCATACAGACTTTGAATGTGTGTATTCATGTGACTGAGCCATTAGCATGGCCCTTTGTTAGAGCCCCCAGGGAGACAGTGGAAGCTTAATGGCACCCTGGAAATGTCAGACCATGATGACAGCAGGCCAAATTGTCACCGCTGCTCTGGGTTCAGGGAGGACAGTACTGACGTGTGCGGAAGGGGAAAATGACTAAATATAGTCGTGTTACTAATAGCAACAATGGCGGTAACAACGTGGATCTTATCAGTTGTAATTTAAGTAACATTAATGCTTATGATTGTTATATGCACCTATGCTGTACAGCTGAGTGGCATATGGTTATAATGCTGATGACACAATTTGTTCCTTCTGGAAATATGAAATCAAAACATCAACCCGTTATCAAAAAATAATTTATACCCACATCAAATAGGTTTGATTTGTTATTAATGCATACAACAGCATACTAATTTAAATTCCAGTCACCTCTGTCCTGTTTCTCCTGAGTCTGTGGCTGTGAAATACTCTGTCCATGAGGCAGTTTTCTTTCCTTCTGTGTAGCTGTGAAAAGTTATGTCAGGCAGACTGTCTCCCCTGCCTTTGTCTGTGGCCATAAGGCAGTGTTTGAGGTGGATTTACTGAGCAGACACTGTGGCACTCCCTAGGAGCATGGAGATTTTGCAACTCAGTGCTGACAGAAGCACATATTCTATCTGCATGCAACACACCATAACTTACAGCAAAGGCGAAGCTGTCTCTACCGTCCTTTTCAAAAGTGAAGGCACTGCTCCCCAAAGAATTAGCTGGCATATTGCAGATGGGTTTCGGCCACAAGCCTGTTCTCTTGAAAATGGAAGTAATTTAGTTTCCCTGCACCTGCTTTTTCATGTGTTTGGAGCTTTTGAAAGCCTGGTTTCCCCAAATACATACAGTATGTGCAAGCAACTTGACTGGGTCTTGATAGCATGTGTGTGCGTGTGTGTGTGTGTGTGTGTGTGTGTGTGTGCGCTGTCTCTTGTTGTTGTCTCCAGTATGTATGTTTACCCTTGTGGATCAGAGAGAGAGAGCGTGCAAGTGTGAGTGTGATTCGGAATCACTGAGTTCTTGGTGATCTGAGAGCCAGCTGTAGGTAGCAGAGGTTCCGGGGTGAAAGGCCAGGACAGTCAATCACAGAACTCTCCATAGAGAATCCCTGCTGTCCCACAGCCTTTGTCTGCCGGGGCCTGCAGCCTTTTCATTTCATTCTCTTCATTAACTTCCACTCAATGGTATTCAGATCCAACGGCAGGAACAGGCACAAGAAAGAGAGAGAGAGAGGAAGGGACTCAATGAATATACACGACTGAGTTTCAGACACTCATTGAAATTCGGGAACAAAAAAATAAATAGAGAGAGAGAAAGGAAGAGATGGATAGAGACAGAGATGTCGCAGGAGAGTGAGAATGGGTTAAATAACGCAGTCCATACATCAACCTGTGTGAATGGAGAGTGGTCTGTGAGTGAAGGTTTGTTCCTTGAGAGATGGAAGGAAGGGAGAGAAAGAGTGAAAAGATAAAGAGGAAGAGAGGGGAGGAAAGATGGACGGCATGTTGTAATTGCCTTGGTCTGTCAGAGGGAATGTCTGGCATTTGAAGATGATGACATCATAGTCTATCTCTCTCTTTCACTCTGATAATCATACTCTCAAGAGCTGGGACATACCTGCACATGTCCCTCATCCCTGGAATACACACTGGAAAGCATGAATGAGCAAATGTGTTACACGTTGCGTGCATGACTGTGTGAGTGAATATATAAATGACTGCATTATTGAGTGAATGATTGTATGCGTGCATTTGTGTATGTAAATGATTGTGCATGTATATCAGACAGAGAGATTGAAAGACAGAGAGAATCAGCAATCTCTCATTTATGGTTGTTCCTGTCAGCCAGGATCATCTCTGCAGGGCCTAAACATTCCAGGGCAGGGCAGTAAATTCAACCCCTTGGTGTGACTGTGCCTATTAACCTCAAGGTTTCATATGGATCTTTGTACTTCAAACTGATATGTAGTGTGGTATAGTTAGTTTTAACTGAATTTCTCTAAATAAGATTTGAATGGAAACTGTACCCCTTTTCAGAACTTTAAATATGATTATTGTAATATCTGACGATTTTGCATTTTCAAGCTCTGGCTTGGTCATTTTATATGTAAATTCAGGGTAATGTAACATATAGTGGGTTATACAGTTAGGTAAAAAAAAAAAATGAAGAACTAGGAATATTTTCGTTCCTTAGTTCTCATGGTCAAATAATGTACGAGGTGTTTCATTCTACTCATCTTAAGTTCCCATTAACTTCTCAATGACTGAACAAATGTGGCGCCGTGTTTGTGTCTTCCCTGTACAGTTTCAGTTTGAGGTTGGACTTCTGGTGGCCATAGTGCTGTCCACCCTGGTCTGTCTGAGTCGACTCTACACAGGCATGCACTCTGCACTGGTGAGTCACAGAATAAAGCATATAAACCCCCATGACGCACTGTGGCATGTGACAAAATCACAAATGGCTCATACACAACTTAATTGCATGTTGCTACTGATCAATTACCCTCTGCTATATGTTCAGTTCTAAAACTTTCACGTTTTCAAAGATTTCTTTTCACCCTGTCTGTTTCAGGATGTTATCTGTGGAGCATTGATTTCAGTTGTGGTGATGCTTGTGACATACCCAGCGTGGGCGACCTTTGACCGGCTGCAGTTAACGCACCCCCTCTCCCCGGTAGTGGCACTGGTTCTTGCTCTTTATCTGAGCTACAACTACCCAGAGCTGGACCATTACAGCACCACGCGGGGGGACACCACCATCATACTGGGCGCGGGGGCTGGGTGCTCTGCAGGTTACTGGGTGAACCAGCAGCTTGGGCAGACCTATGAGCCAGAGGGGGACTTCCCCATGCCATTCCCATCCCTGACAGCAGGCGCTCTGGTTTTGGGATGTGCCCGCTTTATGGTGGGCGTAGCCCTGCTGGTGATTACCAGGCAGGTGATGAAGGCCCTTAGCCTGCTAGCTCTCTGTTCCTGGCACGACGTGTCTGTGCACGACGCTGAGGCCAGGCAGAGGAAAGAGATAGAAGTGCCTTACAAGTTCGCCACCTACACCGCCATTGGCCTGGTAAACACAATCCTGGTCAACAAAGCCTTCATTCTTCTGGGACTGGTTTGAAGGAATGTCTTCAGACAAGAAAAAAAAATGCTGTTTGAGTGCATGTGCCTGTTGAGGCACATGAGCAAAGAAGACACTGGTGATAATACTGTGCCTCAACAGAGCCAAAGACATGACTGCCTCAGATCTCTATCACTTTCCTTATTCGGTGAAGTTGTAAAATAAACTGATATATTTATCCCATCAATACAATGAAAAATGAGCTTATGACAAATGTTAAATATTGTTTGTTACACTGTATTTCATATGTGTGTATGCTTATGAATGACTCAGGAAAGCTGTGTTGTGGCGCCTCGATTATGTACAGGGAGGATGAATGCAGTCTTAGCCAATGCAGTGGCTGTGGGACTGAATTGGAAGAATAAAAAGAAATAAAGCAATTATTAGAACCCTTATTTATGTAGCGTTGATTTTTTTTTTTAAATAATAATGCAGAAATCACAGAGAATGAACTTAAAAAGTTCACCTTACTATATGATTAAACTAGGAATGTTCTATTTTTAGTACTGTGCATAGACACGAATTTCAGACAGAGTTTGGGGTTTAGCATCAATGTATCTGAAACAATGTGACTGAGGGGAAAGCCCCACCTTCTCTGAGCCCTTCCCCGCCAGGAAAAACTGGTATGAGAAACGCGGTAGAAACCGGTTTTGTTAAGAAGCTGAACCTGGTTCACATTTGACCTTATAAAATGAAAAAGCAATGAGAACATGATAATCACATGAGGTGCATTAATCAAACCGATCACACAGCCGTGATGGATGTATAACACATTCAAAAGGCACCTGAAGCTGTTGTTTGAAAAATAGTCCATAGCCGACTTAGCAATTGTTGTTGATCATTAGGGGATGTTTACCTTATGGGAACTTGAAATTAATTTTACATGAAGAACACCCTATGGAATGTTTTGTTACAGGATAAGAAGTAATCACTAAGTGAATAGCTGTACAAGGCAAATTTGTGACTGCTTGGCAGGTCCAGTCAAAAACTTAGGTGGATTTTACAGCCAGTGATTTCCACTTCATCACTATTTGTGGAATGCTGCCTCACATGTCAAGTCTTCATAGCTGCGCATTACTGCACATGGGCAGAACAGTTTCTTGCCCTCTTAGGACATCAGAAAGGAGCTTTTGGATAATATTTATCGTACTTAACTCTTCAGCAGTTTCTTACAGCTGTTGCGTTTGATAAAAGGTTGCCTGCTTGCAGCCCTCCCAGCCTTCTGGAATGTCCAATGTGGGGAAAAGGAACATGTATTATGATTATTTTAATGTGCAAAATGTCAGAATGTAGGTTACAATTTAATTTTGCTGTTTTTAACCTTTTTAGCCTTCATAAGTTTGAACAGAAACATGGGGCTTGGCATGAGATAACTGCATGTTGTTAAAAATGTCACATATTAAAACACAAAACAAAAATGTAGTGGACATTGTGCTGTGAACTGTTATTCCATGCCTGTTAATTTCACAAATGGAGTATGCCAGGAAGAAGCAGCCAGGAGGAAGTAGTCTTCACTATAGTAATTATTAGCTGGCTGTGTTTCTGGAGCACCATTTGGTCAACATTTGCAAAACCACATAAACGCCAATCAATACCTTATTTTCTGGACAATAAGTAACTTCTGCTACAATGTTTGGGTAATAAAAACTACCAGTGTGCTTCCAGCAACTTCCCTTATTCTTCCACAACTTGGAAGTGTTGTCACATCATGATTATGGATGTGTAATAATAATGAGCCCAACTACTTTTTGCCCTACCCTAAACCATGGCTGTTCTGGCCTTAGCAGAAGGTGAAGAGGATTACCAATGTGGAACCAGAGCCAAATAACACACAAGAACAGGCATAAATCTGGTCATTCAGATTTTTGTATTCATTTGTTCATTCAGCTGATGTTCTCAAGTTTCCAGGCACAAGTGCTTTAACCTTGAGGAACATAACGTAAAAAAATTCCAACCAAAAAATTAGAACCAAAAAAATACCAAAAAGAATATTTAAGAAAAGCAGCACCTAACTGAAGTGGCCAGCAAGGAGGAAGATAAGTGAGAGATTAGTGGGATTTTTCTTAGTCGTGACCTGGCTATCCCACATACAGCCCTTGCTTTGGAACGGCTCCCAAGTTCCCTTTTCTCAGCCTGGATGCACGTCTGCATGGAGGCCTCTTTTAGCAGAATAGGCTGAGCTTGGAGCCAGAGCGTGAGCCACTTCAGTCCCTGTGACACGGCACATCACACCAGCTGCAGTACACTGAGTGACACAAGAGGGACAAGACTGACTTCTGTCCCAGCGTGCCCCTGGGCTTGTTGCCATGACGATGCCTGGTGAGGTTAAATTTACTCGGGCAACGATGAGCAGAACTGCGGAATCAATGAGCTCTTAATTAGGATGAGAAAACAAGAAGGCAGAAATGGAGAGAATTATTTAGGCCGACACTTTTTATATTGGTTTTTATTCACGTGAAGATTGTTACAGTAACTTAAAACACAGCCATATAAATAAACAGGCTTATTGATCATGTGCATTTGACATCACCATCTGTCAAAGCGATCCCTCATTTGTCCTGTATATTTATCATACTGAGATATGGAGCATGACACTAACTGGGCTACAAATTTAATTTGCGGTCTAGATGACCCAACTGGACTATAAACCAAACAACTCTACTCCAGAGGACAGAGTTCTTCACAGACCAGCAGTGACGACAGTTCTGCTGGGTCACATGGTCTGAGGTGTCTGGACAGAGCAGTAGGCGTGCAGAGCTGTCTGGGCACTGAAAGGAGGAAAGCTGATCTCACCACTCTGACTTCTGCTGAAATATTGATGCGAGACTTAAAGACTTTGTTTACAGAGGGCCGTGGGTGGCAAAGTGGAGACAAAATGTGGGACAGTGAGGATGCAATGTGCCATGTATGGTCTGAGCTGAGCTGCAATGCTCTCTGAACCGGGTTCTGCAGTGGGCGGAGCTGGAATGAGTCGAAGGGGCCCAGATGAGTCCGTAATGAGTGGTGACAGGTGCTGCCGTGGGCGTGGCTCACAGGAAGGGCTCGATGTCGATGTCCAGGGCGGAGCAGGGCATGTTGAGCTCAAAGCGGTTGATGATATCCGGGTGAAGGACCCCGAGGTGTCCAATGCTCTTCCCGTACGCAAATATCTCAGCACAGCGCCCTGGGAAAAAAGTGGAATCTGCAAGAGAGATGAGAAAAAGACACAAATGATGAGAATAAAATGAGATGTTTTCATAAAATAAGGCCCTTTCACCATATGAAAGCAACACACTGCTGTTCATAAAGGTTCGGTCACAACAATTTCCAGTTTTAGAAGTAACAAAGACAAACAGAATTTTGTTGGATGCTTCTTTTTTTTTTTTTTTAAGGAGTTTTCAAAGCTAACCGTTTAATCAGCTTGTCTCCATAATCGCTGCCTGAAAGATCTAACACAATGAGGGTAAAGATGTTCAGTCTCTGACCCGGTTTTTTTGTTTGTTTGTGTCATTGGGAGTATAGCCCTTAAGGGCCTGTCCTAAAGTCATTCCCTTTCCCGGGGGGGGGCTCAGAAGTGAATGAGTTCTCTCTCGGTCATAAATAGCACGTCTGATGCCACCAATACAAAAACAAACAACAAAAGGAGGAGTGTGCAGGCGGACGGGGCGGCGGGGCCGAGCTTTTCATTTCAGAGAGACTCCGGGGGCTCAGACGAGTTAAAGAATACCCTTGAGTTTGTTCCCCCGAAGAAAAAGTACTAACCCTGCCACAGTGTCGGGACGAGCCCGGAGAGGATTCACTTTGATGACAGTCAAGGGATGCTTTTGTTCCTTAATCTACTAAAGCACCCCCCTCTTCAGCACGTTTTAAGCCCAACTAAGCATCAAAGCCCCCATGTGCGGGGAGCAGACTCGGTAATTACATTCTGCATTCTTGGTGGGAAGGGGGGTGGTTTCCCCTGTCTTCCCGCAGTTTCCTTAAAATTGAATGCAGGTAAACTTGAAGCGAATATTTTAGATTCCGTGTACCTTTTTCTAAAACACAAAATCTCATGAGTTCTTTCATATATGGCCTCTTTGCACGCACTTGGGGTTCAGTTCAGTTCTTGTCTCACTAAAACAGATCAGTGTGAGCATGGACTTTCCCATTCAGCGTGGCATGACTGGCATCATCTGTGGGGCTCCACAGTTAGCAGGAAGACCCCATTTCTCCATCAGTATCCCCAATAATAATGCACTACAGTCAGGATTGTAGAACAAAACATGGCATTTTGTGCAGGAAAAAATAGTAATTGCTACAATTTTTACTAATATATTCTGGATGTTTTAAAAGTAATCAGGAATTAAACAATTAATAAAATGTGTAAAATGACATTGTGATAACTTACTAATTAATATAAATATCTGATACATAAATTTATGATATAAATGGAGAAAGCCAGGGCAATGCTGTGGAAGTGTGGTCAAGTAGGATCATGAGTGTGCGTGCGTGTGTGTGTTTGCCCCTTCTGCTGGAACACTGGCAGCTGTAAAACAAGAAGCCTGACAATTATCAGGGGAATGACACAGAGATACGGGTAGCTCAGATGACAGAACTGAGTCAACAATATCATCAAAGGCGAGCAAAGTTCACAATTACGCTAGGGAAAGTATGTCAGATCCCCAATGACGCACACAGACTAGTCTGTTCCCCCGCACAGCGTCACATAGTCCCAATCAACACAAAAACACCTGATTCTGTTTCACACCTTCTCTTTAGAATGAGCCGGGGGGTGGAACCACCCCACATGTGCGAAAGCCCCATCTGTTGCCAGTTCTGGCAGTTACACTTTTGGAGGGGTACAGAGGTGCAGAGGCCTCTGAAGCAGCAGCTCAGAGCTGAATGGGAAAGCAGTGAGCGCTGTCTTTAAGATTTAAAGAGTAGCCCTGTTCTACTCTGCCAGCTTACTCTCTCACTCTGCCTCCCTATCAGACGCAAGCACTCACCACCTCCGCCACGCCTCCCCCACCTTCATTATTATGAATGAGGGCTCGGGCAGGGGAAAGCTTTTAGAAATGGAATTCCACATTTCATCCGCCAAAGCGGGCCGCAGAAGCACAGTGTGACAACTTGATGATGACAGCATAAGCATAGAGAAGACAAGCCCCAACCCCTCCGTCAGAGTGATCACTGGCAATCAGCGGAGATGTACTTACTGACCCGATCAATCCAAAGAGGACCACTTCCACAGGCCAGCTAATGAGAGTCCATTACATCATATTATATATGGTTTCAGGCTGCTGGGACTCACTCCCGTTCATTTGCAGCAGGGCCGCTTTAAAAAGCGGGGTGCACCGATCGAAGCGGCAAAGCCCTGGCTTCCCCTGTAATTAGGGGATTTGACACAGTTATTAACAGGGAGATGAAAGTGCATCTGTTTCTGACGGCATCTGCCTTCAGATCTCCCGCGTGGCGCTCTCCTGGCGCAGCGGTGTGTCCCGGGGCACCCCTGCAGATAGCATCTCACCCCCGTCGTCACGCTGTTACCACAGGGGGACGCGACCTGCCTCCACGCTCGCCCCCCCGCCCCCCAGAATCACGCTCCCACCTGACCGCTGACAGCTGCTGCCGCTGCACGTTGCACTTCCTGTCACTCAGATGACCACCCCCCCCCTTCTCTAAAAGCTGCTCAGCTTACATCGTCTGGAGAGGCTCAGGGAAGGGAACATTGCAATTTCACCCAAATGTTAGACACAGTGCTGCAGGGCACCCAAAGATCACCCTGTAATGGTCTGATGGCCCCACCCGCCCAGACACATGGTGGAAATGTTGATGACATTTCCTCGGTAAACACCACCCCCCCCAAGGACCCACCCTCTGGCTCTAGGGACAGAGGTGTGTTTGTGGACAAAATCAGGTCTGGACAGGTAATTTCCTCCTATTCCCTCCCCTTATTCCCTTCTGTCGACACCCAGAGCCACAGATGGGTGTTTATACACTGCAGCAGCATGCCTGGGCAGGGAATGCATATGTATACGTCCATAGGGATATATGCAGATATTAAAAAAACTAAACCTGCCCATGCGCCATCTATCGACCTGCCAGGCAGCGCTGACACTGTACCCACAGTGAGCCTGTGAGTCCAGGGCTCGGCTCCTGTCTCTTCCGTTTAGACCGAACGCACCGCGGCAGGCATGACTCACATCCTGACTCCTGGCACGTACTCAGCATCGCGTCCGCCATAACCCCTGCGGGTGTCGCCAGACTCCCAGCATGCCCGCTGTTCTTTTTTTTTTTTTTTTTTTTAATTTACAGCCTCACCGCGCTCCCGCTCCAGTCTGGCTGGCTGAGACAGGCGACGCATCTACCCACGGTTTACACATATCCCTATGCCCCCCTTTAGACCGGCGGTGATGGCGGAAAGAGAGCCGAGTAAATCAGGATCCCAGAGCAGTAATAATTCAGGCAGTTATGACCGTGCGCGCTTCCCTCGGACGGGTCCGAAGCGTCGGCGTGCGCCCACACTGCGCGCTGCTCTGTGTCTCCGCGGGGGCGGGAGGGAGGGCGGGAGGCTGCAGGAAGCTGCACCTCGGTGCTTCTCTCTCTGGGAAGTTGAGCCCATCGATTGCGCTAATGGACCGGGCAGAACGCAGCCAGAGAAGCCAGCAGCTTGTCGTACCCGCCCGCCCCCCCCCCCCGTGACCTTGGAAAGATGAATCTTAACACTGCAGCAAATTCAATGCACCACCTTAGCCCACTCTCCCCTATAGCACCTCCCCAACACACACACACACACACACACACACACACCATTCTCCTTTGTGCATGTGTGTGTGTGTGTGTGTGTGTGTGTGTATATGTGTGTGTATGTGTGTATTTCCCAGCACAGAAAAGTACACGTAAACATAAAATAAAATAAAAAAAAATACATGTGATATCAAAAGGATTCATACCAGGCATTTGATTAATGTGAATGTGTAATTTGTGAAACCACTCATTTATACACAAGCACATGACATACTGAGCTCTACTGCTTAAATGGACCATCCACACGGTGCATGGTAACTCATTATTTAAGCATGACTGATTAGTCACGCTGATATTGTCCTTCCCAACCTATAATCCCTATGACCCATTTCAACACTGAAAATGTGTTGCAAGCACAAAGTAGTCAAAACAGCATAAGCATGTGACTGACACAAATATATTACTATGAATGAAGCTTAAATGAGTAATGAGTAACAGATACACTTAGATTTATTGACCTGTTCCCACAGAACTACTCTTAGTACAGTACAGTGTATGTTTCCAGGAAACCACAAAAAAATGAAGAGGCAAGCAAAAAACAGTGACTGAGCGCACTAAACATGTGCAACTAAGTATCACCATAAAAATATCTTATTTAATGTGGCATATTTTTCTTTTAGTACATTTATTCTAAATCCCAAATCACTGTTAACAGTACTATTTACTATTTACTATGTCCATAGCAGTTTACATGATTTTTAACCTCTCACGCAACTTACAGGAAATGTAGCTTACAACATATGATCATTCAAGAAGGTATTAATTAGAGAACTGACAAATCTGAGAACTTGCACTACTAAACAACACAATCTGTTCTTTTCTCTCTCTCACTTCCACTTCAGTGTGTGACAATACCAGAATGTTTTTTTAATCCATAGACTGAACTCCTCAACAAACTGTTTAAGCAACCAAGGAAAAAATGATCAGGTCGAAATGATATACAGACCGATTGTTTCAAAAAGCCTCTAAAAGGACAGTCTTTCATTTAAGTTCTAGTTAAGTAATAGTGACTGTACCATCAATGTGGTGTACATGGCACTAATGTGGTGCATTGGTTAATTATTCAGTCTTGTAACCCAAGGGTTCCTGGTTTGAGCTCTAGGTAGGCTGTTGTACCCTTACCCTTACACAGCAGTTAACCCGAGTAGTCTAAATATCCTGTAAAAAAGTATAAACCATATATGTCACTCTTGATAGGAGCGTCTATGCAGCAAACTGTAATGTATACTGTATTAAAAAGTAGGGTACCAGCGTATGCAGTAGACATGGACTAGTCAAAAAGTAACTCGTACTTCTGTATTTTCACAAGCCAATTTCCCTCTTTAGATTTGCATGCTAACTCCTCACAGAGTCACATCCCTGATGGCTGTGTCATACGGCTGCTGCAGATCTTACCTTCAGCCGCCTGGATGTGGTACCCCTCCCCTTTGCCCGGCTTCACTTCCAGCAGCTGCATCACTCGGTCCAGCAGGCCATGAATCACCTCAAACCCGGGGCTCTTGTTGTAGTAGATGGCACACAGGCGCCGGTTGTTCTTGGCGCCCACGTCTGAGGACAAAGGATGAGGGTAAAGGAATGAGAATCAAAGAGGAGGATATCTACGTACATTATCTTTAACAGCTTGAGGGAGGACAGGATGCAGGACTCAGTAAAAGAAAAACAGAATTAAGGAGCATTCACACCTTTCGTATCGTCCTTCAGCACCACGTCAGAGATCTCAAACAGCTTCAGTGGTAGAGGCATCTTCCTGTTGGCAGCCACTGTTTTCAGCACACCTGGAAGTAGGGTGGTGCGTGCCACCTGTGGAGAGAGAGAGTTACTGCACTGATTATGCGACGCCTCTGTTAAAGGCAGATACATGTCGCCCTCTAGTGGAGAAATGTAAAGAAGCAGTGACAATATGTCAGTGATATAAACCTTTGAATAATTCAAAATTAGCTCTCCTAGTGAAGACAGAGAAAATAAGAAAAAGAACAAAAAAAGATAAATAAAGAAAACTGGGAGAAAACCAGGCTTTTGATTATTTAAATACTTAAATATACAGAAAAGGGTTGAGGCCATCGGGCCAACAGCATGCTGTATGAGGCCAGTTGTTGAAGCTGCATGAATGGCATTACATTTCAGTAGCGATAACAAAAAAACTGTCAGTTTTTTTAAACAAACATAAATTGAGGTAAAATTAGCCCACCTGGAACTCGGCTGTTTTGGGGTTGGCTATGTGCACGGCTCTTGTTTCTGCAATGTTCTTCCCCAGTTTATCAGCGATGTCCTCCTGGGAGCACTGTGGAGATAGCATCTGTGTGTTCAGCACTTGACCTTATCACTCAAATTTAAATAGATCCGTGGTTTTCGAGTCACTCAGCAAAATCTGAGTCACTAAACTCACTATGTAGTAAAGTATAGTGTATCATAGTAAATTTGTTATGCAACCAATACTGTTATGTAAGCATGAAAGAAGTTGATGTTGTTAAATCATCATACCTGGTTATCATACATCATACCTCTCTCCATTTCTACTGCTTTAGGAAGGCATTATTTTCCTTTGCATTTCAAATGGGGAGCACTATATGTGCTACACCTAGCCACAGGTTGAGAACAAATTAACTGGCATACATATTTCTGTGTCTCTGCCTGTGTGCTCTGTACTAATGTGGATGATGTGAGGGGTCCTTACCAGGGCAAATGTGAGGGCCTCAGTGAAGCCAGCAGCTGCAATGTCATGCCTCAGAAGCTCTGTCAGCTTGTTCAGGGGGAGCTATGTTCACACATGTATAGACAAACACACAGACACCAGTCAGATACAGTGTCACTATCATTATCACCATTACTTTTTTTTTTTTTTAAGAAATACAGCTAATAATATTAACTTTATAATGAGGTTTTCAAAACCTCAATGAACCTTCCAGCAAGCAGCCGCTAACTCACATCAACAATGTTTAAGAAGTTAAGAACAGACAAAAATCTAAGAGGTTATGGCTCTCACCTGGTTGGCAACAGTGTAGGTACGCGGGGTGGTGCGGACGATGTTGTTGAACCCGTAGGCAATGGCGGCGTCCTCCATGATGTCACAGGCATGGATGACATCGGAGCGCGTTGGCGGGAGCTCCACCTCGATCTGGCCGTCTTCCCCGACCACCTCAGAGCGCAGGCACATCCGAGTGAGGAGCTGGGCGATGCGGTCCGCCGACTCACTGAGGAGGGACAGAGGGCGAGACACATCAGCGGGGGTCTTCCTCAACCTCCCACCACTGAAGGCTTCACTCCAGTCCAGGAACTGTTCTTCAGCAGTGTAGCATAGTGGTAAGAAGCAAGACTCATAACTGAAATGTTACCAGTTGAATTCCCCACTGGGGCACTGCTATTGCACCCTTGGGCAAGGTACTTAACCCAGAATTGCCCTAGTAAATATCCAGCTGTATAAATGGGTACCACGTAAAAAAACTGTAACCTCTCTAAGTCACTCTGGATAAGAGCGTCTGCTAAATGCCAATAATGCAATGTAATGTAATGTAACAGTTGAAGCTGAAACCAATGCATGCGTGTGTGCGCGCGTGTGTGTGTGTGTGCAGAAGGGATTAAAATTGTTTCTGATCCAAAGTGTCCTGGCTTGAACTGACAGCAATTTGATGATTAAGAGGGGAACAAATCAACAGGATAGATTGGGCTGTATTTTAATACCATTTATTCCTAATGCTGTGGGTTCCGTTGCCAAGTAAGGTACTTCGGTCGTACCCTCGAGCAAAGCACTTTACCTGATTTGATTCCAGTAAATAGCCAGCTGTAAAAATTAATTAACATTTCACTATATCAACCGTGTAAGTTGCCAAGAATTAGGTTGTCTACGATATAAATAATAATTTCCAACTGAAAAATAGCTATAAGTGCAGCTGGTATGTAAAAAAAATGGCAGTTTCTTTGCAGGGTCATTGTCACTGTTTCTGTCCCATCTATCTCACTGAGCTCAGTGCTGTTTCAAATGTCTGAGCACTCCAGCATGGAGGATGCACTGCTAACAGAACCATGGAAACACCACCCTTCCCCCAACTATGCCAAACACACCACATGTAAATGGAACAGGATTCCTTTAGGCTAATCAATTAATGGGTTGATACCAGTCAGCTGAAATCAAGTCCCAGAGAGGGCTGCCGCGAGTAGGGACAAAACAGTCGATTTCGGTCCTTGGCAACTAACAGGGTAATTACTGTGATGAAGAAATGACGCTGTGTGCAGTGCCGGAACGACATTTCCACTGAGGGAAAAGCCACAGGCTGTAGGGTCTGTGCCTGTTGGAAGGTTCAATGTAAACGTCTGCGGTGTCTGGATTAAAGGAGGGGGGGCTTACAGGAACGGATATGAAGCCCCACTTACTTGATGCCAACTTTTTGGTTGATAAAATCTCCACTCAGCATCTCCTTCCTGTATGCCAGTTCCTGGGGCAAAGACAAAAAAAAATCCTGTTGTGCCCATTTCTGAATAGCCGCCATTCCAATCCAAAACCACAATTGAATGCAAGTTGAAAACAATTAGTAAAATGGGAGCACCAGTTTTCTCTGCAGTCTCTGTTCAGTGCCTGGGCTTTTACAGCTTAGGAGGGTAGACTTATGGGATTCAAACAATAGAGGCTATATCTGCTTGATATATGTGGCCTGATAAGGTCACAGTCATAGACTAGACTGGCTGCTAGCTCTGGTAAGGGTTGCACACGCACTGGGTACTTGCAGACTCTTCCATCAGGATAGACAACTTCAGCCTCCTCCACCCTGAGAGAAGGATTTCAGAGTTCAGATTTAAAATGCCAGGAACAGAATGTAAAAGAACAGAACAAAAAAAAACTGTCACTCTCTAGTTTAGTCTTCTGACTCACGTGAATGGCTCTTCACAGTATTCACTGAACATCGTGACGATCATGTCCAGAACTATTTTTGCCTGAATGGAAAAAAAACATACACAAGTGACACCTATTTTAGCTTCAAACAGCCATCATACTTATGGGTATTTAATAAGTATTACCCTTTTACGTTTTACTGTCATACCTTTGTAAGATCAGTGGCTGTACACTCAATGAAAACGTTTTTTGTGTTCAAGGAGATTTTAGAATGGTCCCCTGTACCAAAAAATAAAAATGTGTGATTAAAACAAAGGTGAGTATTTTCTACTCATTTACAATTTTACGGATTGATATTTTTTAATAAACTCAAAACGTGTAACCAAATTTCAGCAGGTAACGTGACGTGAGCAAGATGCCCGAACAGCACAACTCACCATTGATAATGGGAGGCATAGACAGCACAATGCCATTGCTGTCGTAGATGACGGGGTACACTGGCTTGTCCTCAATAATGTGAAGGTAATGTCGTAAATGACTGTCATTCTAAAAGGAATTCATCCAAGATTATATAAACACTGCCATTTTCTACATCAGAGCTCTAAAATTAGAACATCTCCCACCACTTCCAACCACATTCCAACCTACTGAACCCATGTTCGGACATTACAACATTAACATGTTTTGCTGCATTATGTTCTGAAACTTTGCATTGTGTCACATCTCTTGTCAAATGTCATAATGTGAGGTAATAGCCAACATTGTAATCACCTTTAAATTGTGTCAGCAAGTTCTTACAATGAGTCCCACAACAAATGTCATCTATCATGGACTGCCAGATTACTTATAGCAGAATTCCTGAAGACACTGAACGATCAGTTTGGTTTTCTGCATTGTTTAGGACTAAATAAACACACTAAATGCTTATCTCCGATCAGAGGGCTAAGCTAGTCAGCTGTGTCCCCTGCACTGTGCGCTGCGTCATTACTATTGATGCAGACTGACCTTGTACAGGCTCATGAGCTCTGTGGCCGTGTACTCCTTCGTCTGGTTCAGAGGCTTGAAGCGGATGTCACCAGGGGGTTTGGCCGTGTAGGTGAAGGGACCAGAGATTGTGTCCAGGTCATGAGTGCCGATGGCCACCAGCGTCCTTTTCCTGCATGCAGTGCATTGTGAGACACCCATGCTGTGTTCATGAGCCTTGCACATATAATTACATGATCAGTAGCACAGGCTGAAAGGTTATTCTGCTAAGAACTCAGTGTGTATTTCACAACTAACAGATGCTTCAGCTGGACTGAATTAATAACCTGACCTGATCCTGCACAAATGTTCACAATCACAAGCATGACTGTACCACAAATTCCATTGCTACTGCCATAATTAAATTTTACATGACTTGATCATGTGCCCCTACTGGTGAAGTCCTTAGACCATGTGGCTATCTGGTGGTCATGTGTTGTGTGGTGGTGTGCATGTGTGTGTGTGTGTGTGTGTGTGTGGGTCTGTGCCTGTGTCTGGTCTCTGTGACTGACCTGCAGACATTCTGATGCAGCTTCTCCTGCAGCTCAATGAAGCTTTCGTAGTGCTCCTGAGTGAAGGTGATGTTGCGCAGGACTGCAGCCACCGCATGTGGACGCACTGCCGCTGTCTGCAGAATGAGGGTGAGGAGTGTTAGTATCAATGGGGACAGTTAACAAATTCAAACAGTACAAACAGAATGCCAATCAAGCCTTCACAACTCATTTTGGGCTTCGCATTCACCATCACAGCCCCAGAACAACAAAATCTCTAATTTAGCAGCAATATAGTGATATACTGTATATGTCTTATACTGGCCTCCATAAGTCCTCATAGCATATACTGCCAGTCTGTTACCGCCTTGGTCTTTCTTCCTAGTTTCAATGGGTATATTTATGAAGTTGCCTTGTTAAGAACAGTCTCGTGAAATGGATATTCCAGTAGGGCTTTATGAGACGAACAGTTAGTGGAGCGAACTGACCAGATCAGGTTTTACTCTGAAATCTAGAGTAATGTGCGTTTACAGTGTATGAGATTTCTTGCAGATTTTCCAGCTCACCTCCTCTGTGATGATCAGCCTCTGGGGCTCCCCGCTGGATGGACTCACACGTTTGTACCTGGGTGCCTCCATCCTGACAAAATACACCCAGGACATGAGTTCCGCTAGCAATGTGATAGTTTAGATTGTAATAAAACATGGCCGGGCATCCCTAGTCGGCTCAACCCCCTTGCCCTATTTGCTCTATTTCAATTCTTTATTGTTAGTTTGAGCTCATCATTTGAATAGAAGCCAACTTTGCACCCTATGTGTACAACTGTATGTTGGTCACCAGTTTAATGGAAACTTTATGAGAAATCCCTTCTAAACAATGGAATTACCCTTGCCATTAAATGACACCGTTTTGTCCATTACTTGAGTTATGATTGTGCAAAATCTCTTAGAAATTACAGGTTAATGTTAAACAAACCTAAAAACTAAAATAAAGTGATTTATGATGGAATTATAATCAAGGACACATTGAAGGGGGTGACACATTTTGATACAACAATGAGGTTGAAAACTCCACCATGTGAAAATTGACCATTTCAATACCTCTCCTTGAAGACCTGCAGTCCCCTGACCAGTCCTTCCAGGCATAGCAGGTCGTAACGGTTGGCCGGCACATCGATCTTATACAGGATGACATCAGAGGCTCCCTCTGCCTTCACATCCCCCTGTTCACGGCTGATGATGTCTCTCTCTGTGGTCTGCAGGGGCATAAGGAAGGCAGACACACCCTTGACACTCTCTACCACAATGGCCTTACTGACTAGTGCTTTGTGCATATGAGACCAAGTAAAAGCTCCCTTCAAGGACAGAATCACTCACAATCTCATCCAGCTCCAGCCCAAACTCAAAGCACAGTTCATCAAATTCTTCATCAGCTGAAAGTGATGGAAAAAAAGAGAGAAGACATTAATACCTTGTTTTAAAAAGTTTTTTTCCTTACTTTATTCTCTACAGTAGAAAAGATCCACTGTAGTGTACTTATTTAACCATTCATTGATTCAATTCACAAGTGGTGGACCCACTATTAACAGAAAAGTGGCTGGGAAAAGTATCAGCCATACACAGCAGTTTTAATTTAAACAAAACTACAAGAAATTGACGTGTCTGAATCCCAAATATCATAGAATATCATTTTGAAACACAGCACCGAGCTGATTTCCCACCGGCGAAACAAGAGTCGTCACCCAGCTGTACATAGTGTATGTTAACCATTGCTACAGCTGTACTGTATTTGACACATTGCAGTGCCCGGTCACGTGATCAGCTAAACCGAAAATAAGATTGCCAGTTTTGCCCGTAGTAGGAGTATGATCAAAGGAAAAGACATTTGTCATCGTCAAAATTCAGAGATTTTCGTTAAGGTACAGCGCGAAGCACGGAACAGCACGATGAAGTCACAAATAAACCAGTGTCACTACCTTTTGTAGCCGGCTAGCTAGCTAGCTAACAGAGACATGATGCAATAGATGAGAAACAGCATGTACCACCTGGTGGCGACGGAGTAAAACTAGCTATCTTGCTCCCTGAATATAACGAGTATTTTCTTAACAATTACAGCATTTGCTGCTGTCTACCCATAACCACTAGCCTTACATCGTTAACAACACTTTTAACATGCAGCTATCTAGCTGCTTCATGTGTCAGCTCGGGCGACAGCCTCACTAGCTAGCTAGCAGGCAAGTTATCAATGCTGTATTCCCATTCATTCAAGAGAAAGGACAGCTCGGATCCTGTTCGCAGACTGCGTCTGATTTGTTGATAGATTAACGTTACTGGGATAAATAGTAAATCATCCTTACTATATTCTCTGCCCAAGGCTTGGAACAGAAGATCCCTTTTGACGCTGACAGTCGGCATGGTCACCGCTATTCTCACTCTTCTGGTTTCCTCTGATCCTTGAAGGACCCCTAGCAAACCGGCTGAAGGTGACCAACAAAAAGCCTGATGCCATTCTGTCAGAGACAGAGTGCCAACGTGTGTTGGCAGCGTTAGCTGTTACTGCGCTGGTATATAGCGTCGTGATTCTGTTTCAAACCCGAAGACACAAGAAATAAAAATTATATAAAAATAGAATCTTTTACATTTTGGATAGGTGGCTAATAGACTGCATATAATAGACTGCTATAGCTATCTGACTTTCAGACATAGTTAACTTTGTGTTGCCCTGTGTGAGTATGAATTCTATTATATTTGAAGCGACTCGAATGCTGCACATTGAAGTTCCCACTTGCTTTGTGGCAGATTAAATATTTGGAAGACGAGTTTATAATTTCTGGATCCAATAAACGCGCATCATCGCGCATGAGTGTATTTAGGCAACCAGCATCCAGCTAGTTAGTTATCAATGAACGGACATGGAAGATTATTGTAGACTATCATATACTGAATGCCACAACAAAACGTTGGGTGAATCCTGTTGATGGTATGGGCTGCTCCTTTCCATAAATAATATTGTACTTCTTCGATTTTTGTTTATCTAGCTTGTTTAACTGGGGAGTTATGTCACTTTGGCCAAATGTACACAGATATTTTCTGCTAAACACAAACATATACCAAGCACAACAATATGCGGTGACTATAGAATAGCCCAATGCCGAGAGAAATAATTTCATGCAATTTAACAAGTAAAGCTAGTGCTGATGTCAGGCATTCCCAGGTCCTATTATGGCGTCAGATTTATGTCATATGTCGCGAGCGCGATAAAACATGCTCACGAGCAAATTATATTGTTTCACGCGCGCGGTGAGCGACTGCTGCAATGCTGCAATTACAGAACTTTAGCCAGCCCGTTTGTTGCAAGTGGAAAACACGTTTGAATCAGCGCGGCATAAATGGCAATCATACAGGAATGCCTGCTGTAGTTCTGCCAAAATACCACGAACTTGGACGGGTAAATGGCGTTGGTGTTAACGTTTTAAAATATCGCCGGGGTGAGAGAGCGATAAGGTCGTGTACTGGCTAGGTTTGATTTCACCGGGAGGGCAGTTGGAGACAGTGGCGGTTTGGACATTCACACAACTCTGTTCTGCAATGTTCAAGATAGAGTTTGCGCCCCTAAATATCCCGATCAGCAGAAGACTTCAGACCGCCGCGGTTCTGCAATGGGTCTTCTCCTTCCTCTTCCTAGGTATTCCTTTTCCTTTAGACACTTTTTTCGACATAACCTTCACAATAACCTTCTCAATACCTGTAGCTGCTTAATTACCTAATTCATTCTATTATATTATACATCCTTGTTTCCAGCCTCTTTATATACTCGTCAGACCAAATTAATAATTCATTATAATTAATCATTATTTGGTTATCAGCAATATGATCACACAAACACCAGTTTGTTGGGTCAGAAAAAAATATGTAAGTGCGTTTTGAAGTAAATACAGCTCCTTTTATTTCTCTACACAACAATTAATAAGGCTGGTCCTTGTCCTTACATAAAATATTGTCATTACACAAACTACACAAATACAATTTCTTAAACATTTGTAACTACACAAATAAGCTGTTTCTCTTAAGCTGCATCCATTTCTATTTAAACAGCAGGATCATTGCATTTGAAGCCTTTATTCTGCAGATAAACTGTCTGAAACAGCCACCCCCTTTTTCAATTAAGCGACGCTGGTGTTTTCCATATTTTTTAGCACAGTGCTGCATGGCATTGTATGTTATCATCATAATGAAGGGGTACTGGCACATGGCCACCCTCTATGGGCTGTGGCTGTACCTGGACTGGGACACACCACAAACAGGGGGTAGAAGGCTGGCCTGGGTCAGGAAATGGACCATCTGGAAGCATTTCAGAGATTATTTTCCCATTCATGTAAGTTGAGCCGCTCACAAAGGTTATTACCAAAGACAGTTTTATAACTATGCTTCATCCCCTCATTCCATAGCTCAGTAAGAAATATTAATGACAGAGATCTTAGCTTTTATCAATGTGATCCTTGTCTTTCATTTTAGTGTACTATCATAATGCACATTGGCAGGGGTCTGGCCTTATCCATTTAAGGAGATGCACATTTAAGTAGACTGGAGTTAAGCAACAGCGCTTTCATCCTACTCCATGGGAGTTTAAGTGCCACCAGGCCCTCATGTATGTGCGCTTTAGTGATAATCCAGACAAATGTCACATTTTCTTTTAACTGGAAGCTCATCAAGACCTGTGACCTGGACCCAAAGAGACACTACCTCTTCGGGTTCCACCCCCATGGCATCCTGGTGGCTGGGGCTTTTGGGAACTTCTGCACAGAGTACACAGGCTTCAGGGAGCTCTTTCCTGGAATGACTCCGTACCTCCATGTTCTGCCATTCTGGTTTCGGTTTCCTCTCTTCCGAGAATACCTCATGTCTGCAGGTGAGGTTGAGGAACAGACGGCCCTAATCAAAAAACACTAGTTTAATAAACAGTATATTTTTTTTTCAGGAGTAAGACAAAATTGAAATGTCTGATAATTTATTTCCTACTGTTTGATATTTCTGGCTATAACTTACTGTGATATCACCTTTGTTAAAGTATTGGTATACCATCTTCCATTTTCCACTGTTAAGAAGGAGTGGTAAAAAAAGCCACATGAAAGTAATCAAGTTCCCAAAACATTTAACCGGTAATACATTTAATTTTCATTTTACACGCTGCAGCAGATGTTTAAAGGTATGTTTTGCACAGGTGAAGGTGATGGGCACATACATAATACATAATTCCCTCTGCAATATCCATTCTAAGTGGCTGTGTGTCCTGTCCACAGGCATTGTCTCCTGTTCTAAGAGGAGCGTGACTCACGTGCTGAGCCAGGAAGGAGGGGGCAATGTCTCCATCATTGTCATTGGGGGGGCAGCAGAGTCTCTCGAGGCCAGACCCGGAAGCCTCATCCTAGAGGCTCTCAACAGGAAGGGCTTTGTGAGGATCGCCCTCAAGTGTGGGTGAGAATCCTCGGCCACATCCCTTCCTTTTGGAGCTGATACACATTCTAAAAGCACACCAGTGATTACAGTGATAACAGTGGTGGCGAAAGCAGATAATCACTAGAACCATCAGCATCATCTGTCTGTGATATAAACATCCCCACAAGATTACTCCAGCACTGTGATGCCAGTGGATGTGCACAAGATTAAACCTGCCTTATCTTCTTTTAGTCCATCCACTACTAAGTGGTAAATCGTTTTAGTTGATGTCAACTATCTCACAGACTTATTTACTGTGTCACAGAAAGTAACAGGTCCATTTTGGCAGCGTAAAGCTGGTCAGTAAATCAGAAAGACACATTGCGCTCTGTGCATCCTTGGCCTTCAGCATCACACCCCCCCCCCCCCCCCACCCAAAAGAATAATTTAGAGATTGCAGTGTTTTGGTTTCGGCTGCAGTGAATATATTGGTCACTGCTTCACAAACAACCCATCTTTTAATGGCATACATATTTTTCAGTTTTCATAGTTTGTCGAATTACACACGACATGATTAAATGAGAGTAATGTAACTATACATTTAGTTGAAAAAGATTCTGTCCAGTTGGAAGATGCTGCGATTTGGATAATTTAACGGTTTACTTTTATCATAAAATGATCACACTACATGAGGTTTTCTCTCCTAGAAAATCAATAATTTGTGTGTACATTTGGCACGTGAAATGACCAGTGCAATGGAGCAAGCTATTTTTATCAGTGCTGGCCAGATGCAGTGGAGATAGGTACAGATTGTGTAATCTCCAATTTCGCATCTGTAACAGATTACTTCCTAATCCCACATAAAGAGGGTCAGAAAGTGATGTGAAACAAGCAAGTGGGTGCATAAATGGTTAACATAGAATCTGTTCCACCCTGTAGGATTGAGAGCAAGCCTTTTCAATGTGTTTCATTCAGTAGGATTTCAGAAGACACTGCCTTTGCCATATGAGTTGATGGGAGGAGAGGAATGTGATATAATTTATTAATGTTATTCAAATTGCTTATGTTTTTTAAAGGCATAATTTCAGTCACAAACTGAATATCTATTGGCCAATTCAACCATATGGGCTCCTTCCTTTCATATCACCAAACAATAAATCTATCTAACACCAAACAATAAATTTCCATAATTACATATGATCAACAAGGTCTAATGGGTAAGTAGTTTGGTGGCAAGAGTTTTCACCCTGATTCCAGAAACCTCTATGTTGAATCCCCAGAAAAGACACGCCAAATGCTACTGTCTCTCCTTAGCATGAAGCATTACAGTGCACAATGGATGTTATGGCAATGGCTCCATGTTGAATTGCTTTGTCCAAGGGAAATAATTATGCACCCTTCTGCGTCAGTCCATAGAAAATAAGACATGACCTTAGGAGACTTCCCAGCTCAGACATAACATTCCAAGTTATACTTAATCAGATCCTTTAATCTCATTTTTTCACTATTTGATGAACTTCTTCTCTGTTGGAAGCAGTGCATATTTGGTTCCAGTATTCTCTTTCGGTGAGAACGAACTCTTCAACCAGTTAAGAAATCCTAAGGGCTCCCTGGTACGGACCATCCAGGAGGGATTGCGGAAGATGCTGGGGTTCAGCCTGCCCCTCTTCCATGCCCGAGGCGTCTTCCAGTACAGCTTTGGTCTCATGCCTTACAGGAAGCCCATCTACACAGTTGGTGAGGGGGTGCTTTATTTACACCCCTTGTTTAGATGCATTGACTCCTCTGCTTCTGTAATAGATGCATGCCAACAGGTGGTGTAGTGGTTAGAGCGTTGAACTGTGGACCTCAGGGCTATGGGAACTAATTGGATATTTCCCTTGAACATGGAACCTTATCTCAAGATCTTCTCTTTAAATCCAGCTGTTTAAGTATGTGTAATGTGTAGAGTATTAAAACAATTTAATGACACCCTGGATAAGAGGGTCTGAATAAGAGATTTAGCAACAACTGACTTACTGTCAGTTATTGAATCTTTAAGGCTTAATGAATTGAATGCTAGGTAGTTTGCTAGCTAGTTTTTCATGGTGCATCAGTTATATCTGTTTACTGAGTTCGTCATGAGTGCAGGAGCCTAGGTGTTCGACACGTCCACATTAGTGACAGTGGTCAGCTGCAGTTGTGTACACCATGTCTTTTTCTCAGCTTCAGCTGACCACTGAAACATGTCCACTGTGTCCTCTGTGGCAGCTGGTGACAGGCAGTGACTTCTAGAGCTATCTGGCTGGCTTCCCTCAATTTAGTGACCTCTAGAGTTTACTGGATGACTGCCCTGGTGTTAAGGGCAGTTGTAACAGTTTCAGTCATATCACTTCACTGTTTCAGTCATGCTGCACACCCCCCCCCCTCCCCTTCTCTCTTTCTCTATGACTGCTGTGGTGTTGACCAGTGGGACAGCCTATGGTGGTGGAGAGGAATGTGAACCCGACGCCTGAGCAGGTGGACAGGATGCATGGACAGTACCTGGAGGCACTGGTCCAGCTATTTGAGCAGCACAAAGCCAAGTATGGGATACCTGAGCACCACCACCTCATCTTCACCTAGCAGCCCAAAAACAGGCAAAGGTGTACGCACACATACACACGTGTGGTTACATAAAACACATATAGACACAAAAACACACGTGTGTGGGTGCACAGTTCCACACACAAATAAACAAAAACAAACACGCAAAACTGTGTGGATAGACAGGAACATAGACAAATAAACACATACACACACATACATCTATGCATGGACAATGTGTGATTGTGGACTGTTGGTTGTAAGTTGCACTATGCTTTACAGTATGTTTACAGCGTATTTCTATTACCTTACCTGCAACTGAAAATGCTCCCAGAAGTATATGCATAATTGTGATCCACATATACTGAAAATTGTACTTTAGAAATGTCCTTAAAAAATGTTAAACAATTTACTTTGTAGCAGATTTTATAGTAATTTTCAAGAATGTATATTCTTTAAAGAATATACATGTGCATGTACTCATGTATATGTCCATAAATTGTGATATTGCTACTTTGGATGGGCAGGAAACATGTCAGCCAAAGAAACTGTACATAACACATTTTTTTTAAAGATTATTAAAAACATATTGTTTTAAAGTGGCATGCTAAATGCATCAAAGCAAAGTCAATATTGCTGTTGTTGAAGTTGCTGAAGTTGCTGAAGTTTTCATATATTCAGTATGTGGGCTGAAAGTGAGTGTCAGATGTCTTTCTCTCCGTGATGTTCTCAGCTGTAGAAGGGAGCCTGTACTAAAATAGACCAGACATTAGTGTTGCATGAGATTCAGGTAAAACTGGGTCACGCTGAGAGCACCATTGTGCACTGTCTGCCAGACTAAGAGGCCATAATGATGATGTCACTGCTTTTCAGTGATCAATTACTGTTATAATGTATTACATCACTCTTTATATGGGAGTGTTCAGATTCTTTGGGGTACAAAAGAAACTCATAGATTTTAACAAAAATTTAAACTGAAATCTTTTTTCACTGCATGGCTGGTTGTTGATATGAAACGAAAATACGCTTAACTCACACAGGTAACACTGTGTAGCAACATATGTAATATTGAAAATGATCAGCTATGTATATACTATATAT
Source organism: Megalops cyprinoides (assembly GCF_013368585.1). Classification (NCBI taxonomy): domain Eukaryota; kingdom Metazoa; phylum Chordata; class Actinopteri; order Elopiformes; family Megalopidae; genus Megalops; species Megalops cyprinoides. The sequence continues at coordinate 23,902,504 of NC_050591.1, forward strand.
ATATAGGCTGAAAACAGTATGACATGAATACAGTATGTCCATAAGTATGTTCAACTCAATTCGAATTCCAATAAAATATTTGAAGTGGAGTTGTGGGAAATTCCTGTTCTGTTCAGAACTGACCCCCGCTCTGCCACCTTCTCAAGTTTTGGAGACCTGTATTTTTAAAACCGTAAAAGGGATTGAATTAATGCGTCAGACCTGCGCCTGGACATTTTAATGCGCGGTTTGGCCGCGTACGTCTTGCGCTCTCTTTCGCCCGGTCCCGCGTCCCTTCCCCGGGTGCTGGCCGGCTACAGCTGTCGCGTTGCAGTGGTCCCTTCTCCTGTCCCTCCCACCACCACAAACTCTCCTCTGACCGGGAGTAACCTCGCACTTCCACTCGTTGACATCAGGGACCGGCCCCCAGCACGCGCCACCTCGAGGAGTCCAATCAGAGCCTGGAGAATGCCTTTAGTGTTATAATACCTTGACGACGTCCCAGTCACTTCCGGGCGGAGAGGAAAGGGTAATATCGGCAGATCCCTAGCAGGAATTTAATTTACAGTCCGTATATTGGTTCTAAGGGCGTTTATTAAATAAATTGACAACAGACAGGTCACGAGTCATTTGTGTTGTATGCACTCTTCAGAATCGCCGCCATTATATGAGATGATTATAGAATAAGGTGAGTGTTTTGTATTGACAGCTATCTGGCTAACGTTAGCGAGCTGTATTTGCCGCGTTTGGATAGCTAGCGAGCTAACGTTAGCTGTCCAGCATAGCGCACTGAGCAGGGGCTGTTGCAGATGTGCTGCGATGATGTGTAGCTTGCTTGGAAGATAACGGATGGTTCATTCCCGCTACTGCCTGATCGAGAGCAGCCTTTTTGTGGTTTCAGAAGCTGTGTCGTGTCCAGTCTAGATCCTCAGCGATGTTTCGAATAGACAAAACTTAATACTGGTCAATGAAGTCCAGTCAAGAAGACTAGTGCGTCTGTCAGAGCTGGCTAGCAAGACTGAGTAATAAAAGATATATCATATCCCAGAGATAGATTAGCAAGAGAACTTGAGCTACTGTTAGCTATCTTAGCTACATCCCGGCTTGTTTCGCCACAAATATTATTTAACTAGATTAGCTATATTAGCTAACTAGCTAGTCTACACAGATAATAACACTTCGTGTGTATAACCTGGATAACAAGCTATCTCGGCAGCTATAGTCTTGCCAACAGCTATTGCGTTTTCTGTCTGTATCCGAGCATGTCGCCGGTTACAAAATCCAAAATGAGCCAAGATAAGTTAGTTTTTGAACTTGTAGTCTTACCTTGCACATATATGCACCTATGATGATGGTGCTAAAACCTGTGTTTTAGCACAGTACAAACAAGTCTTGCTAGTCGTCTGAGTGATGCAGTGGGTTGGAATTGAGCAATTGCAATCTAATTAAAGAGGGGATTAGTGACCGCCTGCATTTGCACAGAGGTACCATTGTCTCAACGGTGTGGCCTGTTGTACAGTAAAACCTCTTTCTGTAGAAAAAGGTTTTTTTTTAAAAGCACAATTTTTAAATTGTGCTTTTAAATTTGTCTCTTGTTGCCGCCTTTACCCTGACGCTCATTGTGCCGTTTGAAGTTGTTGAAGTTTGCCGTTCGAAAGTGTATCGTACTAGTTGCCCTTTAGGCTGTAATTGTACAAATCTGATAGTACTGCGTCCTCAAACAGACCTTGCTCTCAGCTGAGAACTGTCTCATTGTGGAACTGTACACATCCTGTCCCCGTACTGTCGCTGTACCTACTGTATGCACTTTTGTAAGTCGCTTTGGATAAAAGCGTCTGCTAAATAAATAAATGTAAATGTAAAAATGTAGAAGGTAACAAGAGCGTTTACCGTTGCTATGCTTCTCTGTTTAAAGTTGTACAGCAAAGCAGCATGCTGTAGAAAAACACTGGACGCATGTAGCTATTGTACGGTACTTATCAAGTTACAACTTCGTTTTCATCGTATTACAAAGGCTCATATCATACAAAAACCTCTACAATGATCGGAGCACGTGCTAGTGGATTCATGTTGGGGTACATTATGTACTATACATGAATAATAATCTAATTTCATATTATGCTACATTTTTTTTAGTATTTATTAGAGATTTTCATGCTATTGCAGAGAGGACTTGGAGTCAGACCTCAGTCATAACTTATTCTAAGTGTTTATTTTGGCCCATATCTAGTTTCTGTTACTTCATTGATGGAAGAATGTAAAATATGATTTCTGTTGCTTGCACTATTCTTCGTACCAAGAGATGCTAATGATTAAGCCAGGGAAATAAGCACACAAATGAGCTGAGGGAGATATGGTGTCACAGAGCAAACTGTGAGACAAAAAGGGTCATTTGGATCCAAATCAGTTTTGTGTTTGCACATAGCATTGTGATAAAATGGGCCAATGAAGGCAACGGCAGTAATATAATGAAGTGCAAGGTGGAAAGAGTCTTTGTGACCTGGTGTGACTTTTATATGGTTGACAACAAGTCTGCATTTGTCCACAGATCTAATTGAGAAGCTCTTTATCATCAAAACTATTACTACTGTTTTTACCAGATGGGGAGGGGCCCTCTTTCCCCCTGGTAGAGCTTTTTTCAGGGAGAAAAGCATTGAAACGTGTAGTTATGTCACTTGTGATGAATCTTGTTTAATGTCTCTTATTATATCTTTAAGAAATGTGACAGAGTTAACAGAGTCATGTATTACAGAAGGTGCAGAGTTGAACACATGTCTACTAGTCCCATTGTCACTAAGTTCTTGGCAAAGATATTTTGTAAATGTCACATGCACATCTCTCATTCCAGGGATTCATGGTGATTATTTTAATACAGATTTCATGAAACAGCATATGTGCAGGATAGCAATGTAGAAGGCAGGGCTGTGCTGTGTTTTCATGTGTATTCATCTGAGCTTTAGTAAAAAGACAATAAGGCTTACACAAGGGAAGGCTGCCGTAATTTGTGAATTGTGATCTCACACTCTGAACAGTAGCTCATCTCTGAATGCACACGCGCTTACACACACACACAAGTGCATACCGTCAACGTCCTCCATTCAGTGCAGCAGTGGCTCTGGTATTGTGGGGGCAGTGGTGTTACAATGATTACGTTCAGCTCTCTCCTCAATGCTAGAAACACTGGTATCGCAAGACAAAAGAGCCATTCACTGAAAGGAAGTAGTGATTCCCTCTTACATTTGTGCAGCGGCTTGATGCGGCGCACTCACCAATCGCAGCTCTTATGAAAGCTTGCTCAATCGATCAGAGTGTGTGTACAGATTAACATGGGGGTGACCGTTTCGTAGCCTGACCTGTTGTGCAGGCAATTCCAGCACATTGATAAGCGATGGTACTCTAATTCCATTTATTTACTCTACTCTATTTTTTTTTTTTTGACACACCTCTAAACTTGCAAAACGAGGTTAGCCATTAAGGCCTGTTATGTAAGCTTTGGGAGAAAACCTGCTGGAAATGGCGTGTATCGTTGATTTCCTCCACAGGGGCGTGTTGAGGTCTACCTGGCTCTTACGGAGAAACCGTTAGACTCGTCGGCCAGGTTTGTCAAACGCAGCACGGGAAATAGGACTGTAATTGAAAGCCCACGGCAGTGCAGCATCCCCAGGCCTATCACAGGGCAGAGTGAACTGCATGACCTGATTCTGGGTCTCTGAGAGCCTTTTCTGTGTTGGCACAGGGGCCTGGGCACCACACACACACAGCCAAAAATAGGCAGTGGGATGCGCAGGGGGAAAAAAGAAAGCATATGGATGTTTTTATTGAGTGAATGTGGAGATGAAAATGACCTGTGACACACCTTGCTACCATTCCACAGCCGCAGTCCTCTTCACATTGGCATTTAGGTTGTGTAAGGGCCAGCCCTGTGGTTTTTAGCTGTTTGGAGTTGCACAGTGACTCCCTCATCATTTATTCATTTTGAGGCGTGTCGGCTCAGGTGAGGGCAGGGAGTGGGCAGGTTTCGATTTCCCATTGAGATACTCGTGTCCTGGCTGCAATCCCTTCAACCAAATTCTGCCTTTAATTCAGAGACAGAGCCCCTTCCTCTGGCCAAGGAAGGAGGACCAGCTGTAAGGGTCTGGCTCTCCCCAGTAGCACGAAAAAAAACACCTGATGGGCTGTGAGTCAGTCAAGGGCAGCACCTGTGCAGAGTGGAGTGGGTCCTTTCTCTGATCAGAAAACCATATTTAAAAAGGGTGGAGCCTCTAGAGGGTACATGATGACTGCTTTACTTTCACTGGTCAGTTCTGATTCAAAACTGTAACTTCTAACTCAATCCGAGTGCCAGGCTATTGACCTTCAGCCAGGATGGGTCAGCAGAAATGGACCTCAAAGAGGGAACAGAGTCCCCAAGCAGGTCTGCTATACTGCATACCCATCGATTGCACACCAAGAACCACTGGAGCAAGGTGTTTTCAGTAACTCTACACCTGGGGCTGCAGCAGACACTGGCACGCTTCTAAGGTCACATGCGCATTGGTTTATTCATGAGCATTCACTTTTTTTCCCCCTTTTTCAAAGCATGATACATTTCAGTGGATATTAATGATCATAATGAATGACACCGTATATAGGTCTCCATCAGTTTGTATTTAGTTATTCAGAGTAGTCATTCCATATAGATTACATTCTAAGTTTGAGGAACTGTGGTTTGTCTGAGAATGATTGAAGTATCAGAGTCTGCCGGTTATTTGAAAATCTATATTTTCTAGTGCTGATGCACACTTCACACAGAGTCTCTGCAGAGTAGCCATGTGTTTGTATCTGACTGTCGTGCAGGAGGCAGCTGTGTCGGTGTGTGCGTGCACATTGCCTGGCGGCACCCGTGGCGTCTTTAAAGGGATGATGAGAGGGAAACGGGAGGGGGCTCTGACAGTGATTCTCAGTGGGGGGGGCAACGGAACAGCACGGGGCAGGGAGCACAGGAGCGCTCAGGAGAAATGGGATGAGAGGCTCAGAGTGCGGCCTGACATGCTGAAAGGATCGCCGGCCGGCCCGGAGGTTAGAAGCCTCTTCATCTGCCAGTCTCTGAGTGCTGACGGACTCAGAGTGACTGCGGCTGTTCAGCACGGCAGATTAACGGATCTTTAATGACAGCAGCATCGGTCCGGAAGCCTGCCATCTGTGGGAAAACAGTGCCGTTCGGGTCTGAACGGTTTTCTGTGTTCCATTTCACTTACCTGCTTATTTATTTAGAACGACCAAAAGTTGCTGGGTTCCCTTTAAGCTAAAGTTAAATTGTTTTATTATTTTTACAAATTTGTCATGAGGGAACACTGTATTTATTAGAATGTTCTACCTTCCTGGCATGCTGAATGGGCAGTCACAGTAGAATTTGTTTGTTGATACGTTAATGTTCTTTTATTATTATTATTTTTATCTGTATTTCACTCTTTTATTTGTTTGTGTACAGAGGACTCTTTGGAGCATGAAGCATTATGTCCCAGCAGAAATCGTATTTGAATGTTGACTGAAATGGGCTTTGTGTAGTTCACCTTTATTTATCTTCTCAGGCTCATAGGGTCACATGAAACGGCAGAACACCTTGAAATCGATCCGTCGCTTCTATTATGCCGAGACATTGTTATGTACAGCTAGAAACTACATTGCTGGATTGCCATCGCTTTGCCATCGGCAGAACAAAAAGATTAGCACTGTATGTTGAAATATTTATCATGAACTCTCTTTTGACACTGGGATCCAAATCCAAACTGAGCCAGCTTCTCATGCATCTCACTAGCCCCTAGTTCATGAAGATTTAATGGTATCATGTGGTGTGTCTTATGTGCAGAGAGCCTGAAAACAGGCCTTAAAGTGAACGAAGAACATATTAGTGACTCGTACAAAGGCTTGCATATCAGGCATGGATAGATAATTATGTATTTCATTGTGATTCTGTCCATTTCCTGAAATTTAGAATGATACTCATGGTTAGCATCTTGGTCCCTTTACTTAGGTTTTTATCTGTCTATGAATAGGGGGTGCCCGAAGGCCCCCTGCTGGAGGCTATTTTATTAAAGTAGGCTTATTAGACAAATATAACCAGTCAATCAGTATAGGCAGGATTGTAGTTTCCAGCACTGGCTGCTTGCTGCTGGATCCTCTGAGGTGTGCTGCATTTTCGTGCCATTGTGTGCACACCTGCTCACACGCCGGACAGGAGACACCATTTTCTCTCTGTTCAGTGCAGTTTCACACACAGGATAAAGTGGTCAGCATCACCCTTGTTTGACAAAGGCTGTAATCAGGGAATTTCAGGGATTCAGATGTGTTTCTCTGGCAGTCACCACTCATCATTTATATCTGCCAAAGTGCTAGACTGCTCACTCATTCAGTTGGCGCCATTTTTTGTCTGACCTCCGTTTATCGAAACAAAATGATTTAAGTATTTGCGTTTCCGTGGGGAAAACATCCTCCCGCTAGCCCTGGCCTCTCAGTGACTCGGGTTTATTGCTGGAGCTGGTTACTGCAGCCTGCCCTGTTGAATGGAGGTTTTGGCCAACATTCAGGACCTCGGACAGCTCCCCCCCCCCCCACATGGCTATAATGTGCGTAATCCCTGTTAACGCCCCTACAGCCCATCACAGCTGGGTGTGAAGTATGGATGGATGCTCTGTTTGCTCCCCCCTTCCCCCCCGCCTCCTTCCCCTTTTGTGTCTATGTGGCATGGTGAGCAGAGTGTAATCCTCCCCCCCGCCCCAGTGCAGCTGCAGAGCGGGCAGACTTGCCCTGTGTGTTACTGCTTCCCACACTGAATCCCCGCTCAGCCCTGAGAACAGGGGACACTGCTCTATAGGTGGTGTGGCTGGAATGTACATGCTAACGCCAAGGGCCCAGTGCCCACCCCCTGTTCACACACGCAGTCCCGCATCCTCACATGTCCCCGCGCACATTCACGCACCCCCTCCCCGGTTTGGATGTTTTTTTTTACACCACGCGCTACCTTTCACCCACTTGAGGATTTGTGTGCCTTTGTGGAAATCCACTTGAATGGCCGCACTGTGGCAGGGGCGTCAGCAGGTCCGGACTGTTGCATCACTGCTGTGTAAAAGAGCCGCCGGCCGTGCCTCGGCACACACACACACGAACACACAGCGCAGGGTTCCCCCACAGAGTCGCACTCCGCTTGGAATCTGACCTGTCTGCGGCTTTACGGCCCGTCGGTGACACGATATCTAAGGAGCAATGAGTGTCAGCCCTGCGGAGGGGTTCTGAGGTTCTGTCAACAACAGGGATGTGCTTGTTTTCCGATCCAAATAAGTTGAGGGAGAACTGCTGACTGGTAAGTCCTGAGACTGGAACAAAGAGTCACGGTCGCTTTGGGTCTCAGTCCCTGTGACTGTCACTGGCCGTTCAGTCTGTGTTTGCATACCAGTGCTGAGCAAATTCCGTTTCATGCAACACCGCAGACGACGGTGATATAATGCATGTTTTGCGTTCTCTGTGCAGGAGCGTGGAGCCGCTGCCCACACCGGGAATCCTCCCCCAGCCCCTCTGTGCACTGCGCTGACAGGGGGTTTAAAGTCCACCGGCCCCCCCGAGAGAGGCGTGCGGAGCGACAAGCTAAAAGCGGTGATTTTTTTTTGGAGCCTCCCCGGAACGCAGGCCGCTGAAACAGCCACGGAGGTCCCTCCGCCCGACCGCGCCCCCCCGCGAGGATGAAGCTGAAAGAGGACATGAACCCGCTGCTGCTGCAGGTGTTCCGCTCCGTTGTCTGGGTCTACTCCTTCATCACCTTCCTCCCCTGGTACCTGCTCTCCGGCGCCAACCTGGAGCGGGGCAAGCGGGTGAAGGCGCTGTCCGTCAGTGGCCACCCGGGGGGGCCCTACCGCGCGGTGAACAGCGTGCGGCAGCTGGCCTCCACGCTCTACCCAGGCTGCGACACGCTGGATAAGGTGTTCGACTACGCCAGGCAGCGCTTCCCCGACAGGGACTGTCTGGGGACCCGCGAGGTCCTCTGTGAGGAGGACGAGGCGCAGCCCAACGGGAAGGTCTTCAAGAAGGTGAGAGCTGGGAGAGGGGTGGCAGGGTGGAGGGGGGGGGGTATGGTTGCTGAAGAAGCCAGGCAGCAAAGCCTCCAGGCTCAGTTGCCAGGTGGAGCGCTGCAGTTGTACTTTAGCAAAGTGCTTATTATTGTTTTATTATTGCTGCATTCTGGCAGAGGTCAGCAGTTCCAGACTGAGCTTGTTTTGAGTTGTGTTACTAAAACCTTCTTGCAAAGCAAGAGGCGTCACACTGCATTTGTCCCCCAGAACAGCACACATAACTTAAATTGCTTCAGTAGGTATCCAGCTGTGTAACTGGATGATGGATCAGCTATGTATATGTTGCTCTGGATAAGGGTGTCTACTAAGTCAGAGGACAGGAGGGTGCAGTGTAGACTTGTCTGTATGATCCTGAGCTCACGGGCAGAATGGTCTGTTACTGCCTTAACTCTCAGTCTGATCTGCTTCAGTAAATATCCATCCATTTAAGAGGATAATGAACAAAGCCTAACTCATGTCCGCTAAACGATAAGAAGAAATAAAGGCCAGGCTGCTGAAGACGGGTCACCTGGCACCTGTTATGTAGGGCTTTCAGTCTGTACTGTCTGCTTTGCGTGTAGGAAACACCAGTGTCACCGGTCTTGAGCAACCAGTCCTGGAGTACTGACTCTGCTGTCTGCTTTGCCCTTTGTCTTGTTTCCTGGATTGTTTTTTTTTTTTTTTTACATGCTATGGTGAAGTTGCATCCTCCGTGCCCTGTGTCCTCTCCCTGTGTTCGTATGACTGAGGCACTGACACACAGGGTAGCGCAGGCAGTGACTAAGACCCACCCCGCGCGTGGCTCGGCCGATGGGATTAAACTCAGCGCCGTTCCGAAGGCGCGTCACCTGGTGACACAGTTGTCCTCTTCCTGGCTGATGTGGAAGGCTCCCATGGTGCCGCTGAGCGGTCAGGAGCGCACGCTGGGGATTGTGGGATATTCCGTCACAATCCTGCCGCGTCTGGCTGTAAACCGGCCTGTGTCTCAGAGCGCTGGCATAAGCCTCTTGTCGGTGACGTTGTGCTGATGGCAAAATGACTCTGCTGTTTCTCAGGCATGGCCGGGATACAAAGGCTGGATTTTGATTGTAGTAAGCAGGTGTACTGGGGAGATTATACTCCATTGAGGGCTCTGGGATAAACTTGGTATGCACTCCTTATTTCACCCCTCTTGCTCAACACACAATTCCATTTCGAAACGGGTGTTTATAAGTGTAATTATTTTTGCAACGTATTTAACTGCCCCCAGTTAGACCGTTAATCTTATTATCATTTAATGCCCTGAATTGACTGATTTCTTTGAATTTTGCATTGCAGCACTGAAACTGTGTGATGCTTGTTGCCTAACAGTCTTTGCACATACTTAATAACACATAACACGAGGTGATACGTCACATAATAGTGCAGCTGAACAATGTATTCTTAAAGCCTCAGTTTGGAATGGTTTATCGCTAAAGAGCCTCAGTTTGGAATGGTTTATCTCTAAAGAGGGTAAACTGTTGCACAGCTGGTAGAAATATCTCCCTGAGACTGGCATTTGGTTGGTGTTTTGTCAGGAGGCAGTGTAGCATAGTGGTTAAGGAGCAGGACTCTTAACCATTTGCCAGTTCAATTCCCCACAGGGATACTGCTGCTGTACCCATGGGCAAGGTGCTCAACCAGCGATTGCTGCAGTAAATATCCAACTGTATAAATGGATAACTTTGTAAAAACCTGTAATTGATGAAGGTTGCTCTGGATAAGAGCATCTGCTAAATGCCAATAATGTAATGTAATGAGGAGATCCTCTCCATCTGTTCACTGTGGCTATTATGCCATACTTTATGGTAAAATAAAGGTGGTAAACTAAAGAAAAGGTTTAATATCTTATAAGCAGCTTTAAATGTCAACACTTTATGTAGGTAGGACCATACAAAATGTATTTAGACTGTGTTTGGCTATATCTGAGATTTTAGCTTTAACATTCCAACTTCCATACTGGGAAGGCAAATTCTTTTGTCGCGTTTGTGTTGTAGTAACATTGGTGTGGGGCTAGATGGCAGCATCTCACAACCTGTATAGTGTGAGAAGCTTGGCAAACTCGGGACGGAAGATCCCTCAGGAAATGCAGGGTGGAAAAGAATGTGAAAGATTACTCAGCAGCTTTCACAGAAAATCACCTGGAAAGCAGTTCTGTTAGCTTTTCTGTTGTCTTGAAGTTGGAAATGTGACAGTACATTTTATTTGCTTGTAGTCCTACCTGCTGATGGAAGTGCAACATTTCGCCCCTGAGGTCTGAGGTCATAGTCCCTACCTTACATTACATCACATTCATTTAACAGACACTCTTGTCCAGAGCAACTTCCAGCACAAGAGAACTACTCTGTCCTTGCTCTGACTTGCTCTCTCATCTCTTTTTCTCTGTCTGTCTCTCTCTCTCTCTCTCTTTCTCTCTCTCTCCGTTTTTTCTTTCACTTAATCAGTTACTTTGAACTCTGTTCGTGTTTCTTTGTTTTCCTTACTTTTTCTCTGCTTTTAATTGAACTCACTTAATGTTTCTTTACCACGTGTTCAGTACTGAACCACTTTCATGCTCTAACCTCGCTGTCTCCACCTGCAGGTCATCCTGGGGGACTACATATGGCTGTCGTATGAGGAGGCTTATCAGGCTGCGGTGCGGTTTGGCAGCGGTCTGGCTGCTCTGGGTCAGAGGCCCCAGTACAACATCGCCATCTTCTGTGAGACACGAGCCGAGTGGCTCATCTCTGCTCAGGCCTGCTTCATGTACAACTTCCCACGTGAGTGTCACGCACAACACACACACACACACGCACACAATAACTTCTCGGCACACACCCACATTGTTGATGAACAGAGACTCTTTGTTAACGCGCAATTATCGTACTTGCTCAAACTGTGCAGAGGCATGCAGGAGGAGGCCTCGCTGTGGCCAGATAGTGTGGCCCTCTGTGTCTGCCGTTTACTGTGTGGGAGTAAGCCTGGATCAGGCTGGCAGGTTCTGTCTCCTGACAGAGAGGGCCCAAAGCTTGCGTGCGCGCTGTAATCACTTTTATGCGTCTTGGCATGTGGATGATGACGATCTCTCCCGCCTCACACCAGACTGCTGATCCCTGCAAGCGACCACACGCACTCCCAGGGAAGAGATCTGGGTGAGAGGGGACAGAACATGTTCCCTGTCCCGTCTGAACTTTTGACCCAATGCATTTGGATTTTAAGGTTACTTAAGTGTTTAATTTAGGGTGCCCCCTCAGTTGTTACTGTAGCTAGGGGTGAAGGGAGGCTTCTACGACACTGAGTGTACGTGACTATGGCGTGTTGACTATGTAGGTGAAACGATGAACTCTCATAGCATTATGGGAAGGGCAGGACATGAGAGTGCATCTTATACCCCTGAGAGAATGTCCCACTAGCTTCGAAGGGCCCCTTTGTGGTGACATCTGAAAGGAAACCAGACATTAGTGGCAGGCTGGTTGACTGCTTCTCACTGTCTCCACCATAAACAGTCCCCTCCTCCCCCGCTCCCTTTAAGGGTTTGGGGCTGTTGGGCTTGCTGTCTGTAGCCTCTCCATGCTCTTCTGGATCTCTGTTCTTGCACTGTGATGTGTCTAGAAACAGGATGGAGTGAGTGCCGTCATCTCCTGGCGCTGTGAAAACCATGTGACAAGTGGAGAGCAGGAAAAAAAAACTGAAAAAATGCAAAAGCGAGGCGAGGAAGGAGGTCACCATGTTCTTCTGGCAAACCTGGCTCTGTCATGTTGTTATATAAGTGTCCTGTTTATCCTCCTTTTTCGCCTTTTCCCCTAGTTTTTTTTTCTTTTTGACAATGCAAAGCACTCATCTTCTTTAAAGCCCCGCCCCAGGTCGTGATTGAGACGTGCTCGCTCCCACTGTCTGACCCCCTGTTTAAGTGACCCTAAGCCTTGTTGTAAACAGACAGGGGCCTTGGCTGACTCTGACGAGGGCCCTGCAGCTCTGTCAACATCAGATGTTCACATAGGAGCCGTCACTGGAGAACGGAGGCCCAGGCCTGATGGGGGGGACACCTCCGTCACCAGGAGGTGGCTCTTCTCGCCAAACACACAGCTCTCCTCCTGGGCCTCTCTCTCGCTGCCTTCGTTTCGCTATTTTTTGAAGACCTTATGGAGATGAATTTGTAATTAATTCCTTGATGAACAGTGCTTAGTGCATTTGACCTGCAAACAGGGGGGTTGCGGGTTCATCTCCAAGAGGAATTGCTACAGTTTAAGTTTACGAATGTGCATCTGATGTGCTCCAGCAAAAATCCACGTACGGTCCCTGGAAGAAAAAAAAAAAACTACAAGTGTAAATCTGCACCAAAACAATTAACACACTTGAGTGACAGATGAAGAAGGAAAGGCAGTGGAAAGAATTGTGTGAGTGTGATGTTAAAAGGTCGGAAATCTGTGCTGTCTTCCCCTTCTTTGTTTAGCTCTCACGGTGAAGGTGTCAGGCCCCTGTTCTCTTGCGGCAGGAAGTCAAAGTTGTCCATGACGCAGGAGAGAGATGTCACTCTTATGTCCCCCAAGCTCCCCACCCCCCCCCACTCTGCATCCAGCGACCCTCTGTCCCTCTTCCCGCATCTCTTTGTCCTGATAGAGGCGTCCCAAGTGTGGATTTTGGCGGCGGTTGCTCATTCCCCAAAGCTCTGCGTTGAACTTTTCACAGCCCCGTCTATGGCTTCTGCTGCTACTGTGGGCCGGTGATGGGAGCCAATCAGCGTTTGTGCTTAACTCTCACCCTCAATGGAATGCATGTGTTGCTGTTTTCCTGGTAAAATGCCATATTTTCTTCCTTCATTCTGGTGATCGCCAAACTCGTAAGACTTGTCGAACCTGCATTTGTGAAGGAAAAGACGACACTAGCATTCAATTGTCAGCGCTGGGGATGAAGGCTTACTGAGTCACTGCCTCCCCTTGTGGGTTCAGTCTTTCTCTCAGCAGCGATCTGGTTCTTGCTGAATCCCAGCAGGAAGAGCGGCCAGCTTATCACTCTGGACTTGACGGCGTCATCTTCATGGGACGTGTGCGTGCTGCTGATCACTCAATGACTCCGCTGTCATCCCAGACAGCACGTACTCCACACACTCCACGTGTTCACAGCGTGATTTACGCCGCCCAAGAGACCACCGTCCCTCTTCATGAAGCCATTTCAGGACACTTCTTAGATGACTCACAGAACCTTTAAGCCTTAAAATGTCAAATTGTACCTTTGTGGAATTTTGTTTCATGATGTGTTCACTTTGTGCCATTAGAAACTGGTCTTGAGGGCAAAAATACCTGCATAAATGAAAATGTAAGCCTTTCAGCCCAAGTCAGCCCAAATACACTCCAAGGAAACATGGCAACATTTAGGGACTTTTCACAGAGAAGGGGCTGTACTTTTTTACCCAGACCTCTTCTGTTGCACATTGACACCAGCCTGCTTTTGGGAACGAAAGAAAACAATAATTTGATTTTGGAATGGTGACAAAGATCAAAACAGGATATTTAAGGCTTTAGATGTGTGAGTGATCTCGTCTCAGAGAGATGCTGGGTCATTGTCTTTGGGAACAAGATGGGGAAACGTCTATGTGTCTGTACGCTTGGAAAGCAAGTGACTGATGGTACAGCGCTGTACGCCTGGCTTCTTGGAAGCGTGCGTGTTTCTCTTCATGTTTTTCTTCCTAGGAACACAATGCAGTAAGGTCAAGATCATATATAAACTTGAGATATTATTGGTTTTTTTACACAGGGTTTTTGCCACAGTCTTTGTTCAGAGTTGATTGCTCAACAACAGTGGTTTATTCCGGTCTGACTCAAACTTCCAACCATCTTGCCTATCGTGTCCCACAACCTCAACACGGCAGTGTGAAGGTTGCGCTAGCTGGGGTACGGTGTCTAGTTCCCTTACCACTGCTCCTCAGTGTGCTGCTCCTGTCAAATGTCTCTGTGCTCCAGAGCCAGTTTGTCCTCCCTGAACCCCTCCTCCCTGCTTCCTGGTGCTCTGCCAAATTCTGGAGGGGTGCAGGGTTGCTGGGGGATTTGGGGGATTGGGAGGGGGGGTGCACAAGCAACCCCGGTAGCAGAAGCAGGCTCGTGACGCCGTCGAGCCCTCGCACACGTACGCCCTGAGAAATGCGAGGTGACTGCGTCAAATGGTGCCGACGCCTGGGTCGCGTCTGGCCCGCGGCGCTAATTTCCGCCCAGCGACGGGACTGTTCCGCCCTGCCTTCCCCTCAGGGTGACGCCAGTGAGCGCGTTGCTGTGCCTCAGCTGTGCGAGCCCTGCCCACCCCACCCGCGGTGAAGCGAGACCAGGGCCCAGGGCCTGGCTGTTCCAGCCCCCTGCTCCATCACCGTCAGGCCCGTGGCGGTGTGGAGCGGCTCGCAGCCTTCACAGCTCACCCGCATGTGGCTGCACAGGGATTTTCTCAGGCGGATTTTTCGCTGGTATGTGGGCGCTCAAGACTTGGCTGGTGAGTGGGCTGAGATCTGGAGGAACCCCAGACCAGCTGCCCTCGTAATATTCCCACACTGCCTCAGGAACAAAATGCCAGACCTCCAGAGGTTTGCAGTGGGTGTTGCATCAAATGAAGACTTTTTTTTTTCATGAAACTGCACACACGAAAAGGCTTACTCAGCCAACATCCTCAACCAGCCCTAGTGTATTTGCAGTATAAGCCAAGCACTTTGGGCTGATGTCCTGCAGCAGAATGTTCTGGAAGATACATTTGTCCACACCATACATTCATCTGGTATAGGGGTCAATGACCTTATCATATGCACAGTAAAGAAATAAGTTCCCTGTACAATGAAATTCTTCCTTTGCCTTCCACTTATGAATGCCTTTAAGAATAGGAAGTACAATTAAGTAAGAAAATACAAGAATTTAAGAAAGAAAATACATAAAAAGGTCAGAGAGTGTAAGAAAAATAAATAAACTAAAGGATATATACATTATATGTGCAAAAGGACATCAGTGCAGTGTAGGATGTGCAATGTTGATGCAATGTCAGTTCCATATACATTAATAATGTGCAATATCAGCTCTAAGTATACAGCAAGAGTAGTAGTGCAATAACCAGTGGTGCAGGTTTATAGTCCCGTTAACAGTAAGCGTCTGTAATCTGGATTTTTGTCAACATGGCACCTGAGGCTACACAGCTGATGAATGCCCCAGATATTGGGCTAGTGGAGGAGCTGTAGGTCCTGCTGTCTAGCTGGTGAGAAACCTAGGGCTGTGCTAGTTTTCACAGAGACCGAAACATGTTTCTGCAAATGTCAAAGCCCAGTAAAAGAAACATACTTTGAGATGGTCTATTTAGTATGATTGAATAAAATGTAATTTATAGTTTATATAGTTTAATTATAGTTAATTTATAAAGTTAATTTATTTGTGGCATAAGAGTGACTGATGCAGCTGCGTGTGTGTGTGTGTTTGTGTGAATGACAACCGCACATGGGATCTACCCAGAATAGTTTAATTTCCTCTCCTCTAAGTAGGGACGGCACTTTCAACAAGACTAATAATCACAGAGGAAGTGCTCGTCCCTGCAAATGTATCCAGGCTTTGCAGTGCGCGTAGCCTGGGTGGGGATGGGGGCCGGGGGGGAGGGGGGGCAGGGCGGTGCGCGGTGCAGCCTGAGCTGCTGAAATACAGCTGAGGTCAGAGAAGGGAGGCAGGACAGCTCGTGGGAACGGGTGCTGTGTCCGCTCCCCTCGACCCGTGACAGCTGGGGCCCAGAGCTCCGGGCCTCCACGGTGCTTTACACATATCCCACAATCCCCTGTCAGACAGGGCAGGCTTTGTTTGTGGACCGCTTTCTTCTCTTTTTCTTCAAGAAATTACTTTTAATAATAAATAGTTGCTTCTTCACACAAAGGCCCGTTTTCTGATCCCTGGGTGCTGTTTCGACAGTGTGGAAAGGCAAAGGCGTAGCCAGACATAAGGTTTTAGGGGAACAGTGGTAGTTGAGTTTAGGTCAGGGTCTTGTGTACTGTATGTGCAGTTCATGTGACTGTACTCGCAGTACCGTGTTGTCAGAGGGAGTAGCTACACTTTTGATTTCCCCTACTTCATTATCGGCTCCTGAGAGTTTTTTGGACCTTTAAATTATTTTTAGGAGGGGTCATCAGATAAGATATTAGCTGGAGTTTCAGAGAAATCTCTGATCAGAGGGAAAAGCCTGTGAGAATGAGGATAAGATAAGAGTATGACTGTACTCACTCGGTTTGCCAGTAAGTGATGGTAAGACCCTCTGTTCTGCGGGTTCCTGTAATTTATTCTGTGGGACATATGCTGGGGACTATTGTGTCATGTGTGTCACACACTCACTTTGTCACACGGTACCTGTTCTTAAAACAGACGCATGCTCTCACAGTCGTGTATGTCTGACGCACAGACACACACACACACACACACACACACACACACACACACACACACACACACAGACACACACACATTCACACACACAGAAGTCACGTACCCTCTGGTAGGCAGGTTGAAGTGCGTAACGCTTACGCACCCTGATTCCCACAGTACCCGTCACTCCCAGTCTGACACACTGTGACGCACATCGGATGAATTTCACCATCTAACACACACAAGGCTCAGTAAACCGATCGGAGCTCAGCCCAGTTCCCATGAGCCACTGTTCGTGCTGGCGTCAGCCCTCAGACCGCAAAGTATTACACGCTAGCTGCATTTACCCCGTGTGAACTCACTAATAAATCGAAAAACAAAATGTGAGATCAAGCTGTGTTTGTCTTTGCACTCAAAGGAAATGTTTTACTCATTGTTCTTCATTTACGGGATGTATTTTATTTTCTTAGCAGTTACCCAAATGCACAGAATGTAGAATGCTTCATGTTTTATATTTGTACCAAGTCACATTCTTTCCACTATTGCAAATGAAGTGAAATAGGATGTTACAGTTATGTCCAACATGGGAGATGAGGTCTTAGGCCTCAGGTGTGAGGCCCAACAGTCTAAACCCATTGGGATCATTACTCTGTGTGTGATGTGTGCCTGCTGACTGTTGTCTTTGCTTCTATCTGCAGTCGTCACTTTGTATTCCACTCTGGGAGGTCCAGCCATCGCTCATGGTCTGAATGAGACGGAGGTCACCCACATTATCACCAGTAAAGACCTGCTCCAGACCAGGCTCAAGGTAGGCCTTGCCGTGCTGAGCTATGAGCTGGAGGGCCGCAATTGCTCACTGAAAAACTGGGCTTGCCCACTCGTCATGGGCCTTCTCCTATTTGACAGGGACATTGAATTAAGAGCAGCATGAAGGGAACATTTATCCAAAGAAGGAGAGAAAAGCTGGCAGAGGAGCTCTTCATTTTCATTGGTTGGTTTTCACAAGCGAGGGAGGGGTTTGGCTTGCGTTTGGATTTAGAGCATTTGGGCCTGGGTCTCAGTATTAGTTTATAAGAGAAAAATTCAAGTAGATTTATACATTTAAATAAAGGAATGTAGTATGAATTAAAATACAGCTGTGAGGAGGAGAGTGCTTTGGGGGTGGGGGGCTTAAAGACAGATTAAGTATGCATTTGGATATGAACTGGAATAACATGGCTGAAGATCTGGCAGGCCTAAGATAACAAGAGGGCATTGGTTCAACATCCTGCATCCAAACACTGACCACAGTGTATATTCCTCCTTTTAAACGGGGTGCTGTGTTTTATAGAGGAGGGTCTCAATGAGCTGCAGAAATTCCCACAATTTCACTCACACAAGCAGCCCGGCTCCCAATTTGAGCAGTCTTGGACCACACCCTCTGGTGTAGCGGCCCAGGATACACACGAGGCGCTAATGCACGTTTTGGAAGAGGCGAATCCCGCGGGAGCTCTGGGAAGGGGAACGTTCTTGTTCACATGTCCTTTATCTGCACAGGACGGAGGAGCGGGGGCCTTGTGATTGCACTGCTTGAGCCCACGCGATCCCTCAAAAGAAAGGTTGGGGTGGGGGATGGGGGTGGGGCTCGGAGCAGCTCCCTGGAGGAGCAGGCCTGGAATTCCTCAAATTGACTCGCCATCCTGCTGAGCTAGAGCCAGGCTTCCCTCACCCCAAACATGCTGCTGTTCTCTCTCACACTTTGGGCTATCTTGCAATACCTGGGGATAAAATGGCATACATTATTAAAGAAGCAAAAAATGAATGCTTTATTTATTTTTGTGTTTTTTTTTTTTTTATTTTTTGCTAAAGCTGAGCTTTGTTACGTTTTAACAAAAGCTTTCTGGAATATTCCCTGTTTCTCAAAGGGAGTTTGACACAGTACCTCTCATATTCATGCCTCGTCGTAGTTGGTTTTACTCCTCATACAGTGTACCCCACCCCCGTCAACTCTGCTTATTGCTCTGCAGGACATTCTGCTGGAGGTGCCCAGGCTCCAGCACATCATCGTCGTGGACGATAAGCCCACCACGTGGCCAGGCTTTCCCAGGGGCATCAGTGTGCACAACATGGCAACCGTGCAAGAGCTGGGAGCCAAGCCAGAGAACCGTAAGGACACGGTTCACCCACTTCAGCACATTCATTTTTTGTTAGGGATCACCATAATCCCTGTAGAAGAGAGGACATCAAGAACAGCAAACGAGATAACACAGACTCGGCCGTATCCGTTCAACTCTTTTTAAATTCATGGGCCTGATAGTGAGAGATAGATAGAGAGAGTTCTTGCGTTGAAATGTTAAGACAGGATGACGCAATACTGGTATAGGATTTTTCTTCTCTCTCTATTGCTCTCTGGCAGAGGTTTATCTCTCTCTCTGTCTCTGGCAGAGGTTTATCATTCGGGCTCTTTGGTAGGGGTGGGGTGGAGTTGGGAGGGAGGGGGCTCATTAGGTCATGTGAATGAGGAAGCAGTGGTGCAGCAGACACATCTGTGTCAGATTAGGGTCAGGCGAGAAGGCGGGAGGGCGGGTCAAGGAAGCACTCTTTCCCTCTCCCTCTCACTCCCTCCTTTGCTCTCTCCTTCTCTCTTTCCCCTTCATCTGCTCCTGGGAGACTCCCTGGTCAGGTTTCGGGCTGCACTGCAGTGCTGGACATCTTGGGCTGGTATTGCTGAAGTGGGGGGGGGGGTGGGTGGGGGGGGGTGTGTTTACAAACACTGCCGCGAGCGTTCACATGACATGTGCCCTCTGTCCGTGTTCCCGAGTTCACGCCAGACCGGGCCCGGTCATATCGCCTTCTCTCTCGGGTTTTTCGCAGAACTGCCTGTCCTTCTCCGCACGTGCTCGGCTGGGATTTTGTTTCTCTGGCCCGCCAGACATTGTGGTAGTGTTTATTTTGCATCCACGATTGAATTATTCACAGAAAACCTCTAATTTCCCATAGGAGAAAATAATATGAAACCCATGGGTCTAACAAGAGTGTCCGGTTTTCTGTATAAAATTGTGCTCTCTGTTAAATGATGGTCGGCAGAGTAGCTATGGGAGAAATATTAACCTTTAAGTCATAGCTGTGCAGACACATGCCATAATTTACTCAGCATGTATGGTTTGTGCTCTCCACTTCAAGTTTCTTGCTTAAATTTGTGTTCCATTTAAAGAAGAGATAGAAAAATTTTAACCTTCATGTCAAATGAAACATTCACAACTTGAGATGAGAAGCCAGTGCCAAATGGATAGTTAATCCTTTCTGTCTGCAGTAACACTGAGATGGTGCCCAGTTTTGTGAGAATACATGCCTCAGAGGGAATAGACTCAATAAAATGTACAAAACTTAAATCTGCTACCCATTATTGTGTTAAGTGCAATACTACAGTGGACATTTACTGTAAACCACCTTAACCAGGAACATGGTGTCTCTTAAGCGTCAGTACCCCCCAGATCTGTTCTAACATTAGATTGCTGTGTGGAAGTGTTTTTCATTATAATTGTTGTTTTTTTTCTCATGTTCCTTCCTTCCTCCTCTGCTCTCTCCATTGGCTCTTACCCCCAAATGCTTATCTCTCCTGTCTCCCACTGCCCCTCACTAACTCCTACCCCAACTGCTTCCCCTTGTCTCTGTCCTTTACCCCATACTTTTGCCTGTCCCTCTCCTCCACCCTCCTTTGTCCCCTCCCCTGCCTGACCTTGCCCTTTGCCCCACCTCTTCTTCCCTGTACCCACTCCCTACTCACTCTCCTTTCCTGTGTACCTCCCCTTTGCTCCC
The DNA here is from genome assembly GCF_013368585.1 of Megalops cyprinoides. Lineage (NCBI taxonomy): Eukaryota > Metazoa > Chordata > Actinopteri > Elopiformes > Megalopidae > Megalops > Megalops cyprinoides. Next base: position 23,922,725 of record NC_050591.1, read on the forward strand.
GCGTTGCCCACCTCCCTCCTCCGACCTCCTGCCCCCACACACCTCGTCGCCCACCCGCGCACGCGTGGCACGCCAGTGTCCAAGCCGCACAGGCAGCCGCTGCCCTCGGACATCGCTGTCATCATGTACACTAGCGGATCCACAGGCATCCCCAAGGGCGTGATGATCTCCCACAGCAACATCATCGCTGGCATCACAGGCATGGCGGAGCGGATCCCCAACCTCGGGTGAGAGCAGAGACCCTCGAAGAGGCTCAGCTAGGTGTCCCATCTGTCTTACATATTTGCACGTCCAGGAGGTTTTTGTTGGTTAGAGGAGTTTCTGGTGGTGTTCATACTGGTATGCTAGCCAGAGATGTCCTTTACAATGCCCCTTCAAGTTAGAAAACAGCTTCAGCAATGGTAGAATTGTCAGTGCTAAGCGCACCAAGCTGCATGTCTGTTTGGTAATTTGAGTATCTCTGCTAGGATTGAAGCCTCACTGTCAAAAAACAGTAAAGAAATGTTAAAGGAATCTGTTGGAAACCACTTCCTGGGGGGGTGCACTGAGTTCATGTAAATTTTTTTCATTTCATAATGGTTACAGTCAAGCACTCACATATTTGTAATCTGAAGAGTTTGTTAGACTTGTCTTTGTAGTTTTAAAAATCTGCAAAGCTGTAGGATTCTGGTGCACCCGCCTGCACTTTAGCTGAGTAAGGGCCCTTCTCTCTCACCAGTTTATCATGTCTGATGCTTATGACGTTAGAAATGAAAGTGGCGAGATTAACCGAGTTTAAGGGGTCACATCCCCAAACATATTTACATCCAGCCCTCTTAACCTCGCGGACTGCAGTGCTGGCAGCTTTGAGCTTTAGTGTGAGAGTGCTGTCCATGTGTTGCACTAGAATCATACTGATACTCACAGGGGCTGTAGGGTGCAAGTGAGGGGGATGGCTCATTTCTTTCTCTTACTTTATTTTTTAAACCTTACAGTAATCGAGTATAAAATGTGGCACACCATACAATTTGCATATTTATGTCTTTTTGATTTAAACTTTAAACTCTATCTACATATGTTTTGAAAATCAGTCTTTCTCACCTGCATGGTGTCCTCTGTGAAGACCCCTGTTTCTGTTGTAATAGAAATTATTCAGGCAGTGAGAGAGACTGCTGTGACTGTTGTAATGTCTCTTGTTTTCTGTTCGGGCAGTGAGAATGACACCTACATTGGGTACCTGCCGCTGGCTCACGTGCTGGAGCTGAGCGCAGAGCTGGTGTGCGTGTCTCATGGCTGCCGCATTGGCTACTCCTCCCCGCAGACGTTGGCCGACCAGGTGAGTATGTCAGTCGGATTCACACTATTACACACTATTAAATGATATTTCATTCCATTATTAGCTGATGTCCAGGACAAGATGCAAGTCTTATTACATCTTGCACTACTGTAAGCCATTTATACAACTGGAGCACATGAAGAATGGTGCCTCATTCAACAGCGTATCAACAGGAGTGTATCCCCTCCTGGGATTCAGAACAGCATCTGTCAGGCCCAGATTACAGTGCCTTTACTTCACATGTGCTTTAGCCTTCAGGCTAATACTGCTTTATATTTGTGCATTCCTATGCTTTGAAAGCTTTAATAAGTCATTTCATATGATATTGCAAATGTAAGTATTTCTTCAATTGCTCATGGATTTCTCAATTATTTTCTTGTCTTGGTTTGCTTATGTATGGAAATGTGTATGATAATTTCATTGCATATATTTGTTGTAGAGAGGCATCTACTGAGAAAATAAGTAATAATAATACTAATCATCATCATTATCATAATAACACAGCCAAGAAATGACTGCTGAAGAGTGACTCTGTGGTCATATCATATCCATTACAGCTGTTACTGCTACTAGATCAATAAGGGAGTGATGCTATCAGTCTGATTCTGTTAAATCTATGGATCCATCTACTCCAGGATCAACACAACACATTTTCAGGCTTATCTACATAGGACTTATCAGCATGTCTCAGACAATGATTCATGTGCTCTACCAGTTTCTGTAGAAGAATGTAACACAAGTTGCTACGTTATTACCTCATACACATTGATCCATAGGCACCCTTAAAGACTATTGTTCCTGTCACCGAACCACCTGAGTAAGACTTTTATATTGTTATACTTTGTTCATTTCATATAGACAAAGGTGGCTTCGATTTTACACGTTGCCCGTAGTTGGAGTGCTAGCCGCACTGCAGACTTCTGGCCTCCGTCAGGGATTCGAAGCTGACTCAGGTCCAGTCCAGCACAGCATTCTACAGTGCAGACAAAATCCTGTTGTTGGTATTACTGTGCACTTTCAGCAGCATGCTCTAACTGGATTACACCTGCAGTAACTCATACATTCACTCACACTCACACTCATACCCCCCCCGCAGGAAACATTAGAAAACGGCCATAATAATCATCTGTATTCATGAACGCCTAATCTTTAACTTGTGAATGCGAAGGTGAATACACAATTAAATTACCCGTGGACCATTTCATCTTGTTTAGCGCTGTGGGCCATCTTGAGGTTGATGATGCCTTGGTATATCGGATGAGAGCTAGCTGATTGATGGAGTGAAACAAAGGCTCCTAGGTGCTGGGAAAACAGAATTGCTGTAACAGAGAGGCCCCTGCACTCGGCCAGCCTCGTACGTCAGTGACAGACGCTCTTTGTCAGGGCTGAGGGAACTGCGCTCCGCTGCACGAGAAATAAACGGCAGCTTATCTTCCACAGAGCAACACGCAGAAACATCACAGCTGTCTTTCTCCCCCTGGGCATGCAAGCTGGGGAGAGAGGGGCCATGTTTCCTTTATTAAAGAGATACAGTGAGATATAGAAGAATATAATTTTGACTATGGAAATTAAAAAGGGAATAGTAGTAGGCTTGTCAGTCTTGTGGTATTAGTTTATTAATGCACACATTTATCGATGTGCTAAAAGTAAATTCTTGTGAGGCACAGTAGTGTAGCATAGTGATTAAGGAGCAGGACTCATAACTGAAAGGATGCTGGTTTAATTCCCTGCTGGCGCACTGCTGCTGTACCCTTGGGTAAGGTAATTAACCCACAATTGCCTTAGTAAAATATCCAGCTGTATAAATGGATAACACTGTTTAAAAAAAAAAAAAAACCTCTAACCAGAGTAAGTCTCTCTGCGTAAGAGCGTCTGCTAAATGCCAATAATGTAATGCATGTAATGCAACAATTTTATATTTTATACTTTAATTTCATCGAAAACTTAATATTGAGATTACTTTTATTGAACAAGACACAAAATTTTTCTGGAAACCATTCACTGACTTGAGGGGTGGGTTTTCAGTTTGCCAAAGAATACGTCAAAATATCATATTTAATACATTTGATTTATCAAAAAATCTCTGATCGAAGTTTTAATTAACGAAGCATATGATAGACTGATAACTATTATCCGTTATTTCTCAACAGTCGACGAAGATCAAGAAAGGCAGTAAAGGCGACACGAGCGTGCTGCAGCCCACACTTATGGCGGCTGTACCGGTAAGCGCACACACCGCCCTTTCCCGTCTCTCTCACTCTGCAAAGCGCTCGCTCGGCCGTCGAGCGGCTGAAAGCCATCTGCGGCCCCAGCCGCTGCGGAAAGGCCGCGGGCCAGCTTCCTCTCCCCGCCCGACAGTGGGAAAGCCCAGCTTTCCTGTGAAACGCACAGTTCATCTGCCTCAATTCCCCCGCGGCGGCCCCCGGTCCAGAGGTCCCGCCGGCCGGGGGAGAATGGCAGCTGTAAACGGAACGTGAGAAAGGCTTGTGTGGTTTCTGCCTCATGCCTGCTGGCTGCGGGCTCCTCTCCGTCAAGAAGCTCTCCCCTCTCCTTATACCCCGGTCCCCCCCGCACCAGGACCGACCGATTTCCTGGACTCCGATCTGTTCTTTTGTGTTTTTCCGTTTGTTTGTGTGCTTTTCATGTGAACTTTGGCCCCGCTTTAAAAGGAAAAAAAAAACAAAATAATGAAGTGTCCCCTGGTTTTGCTCCCCACAGAGTCACCCAGTCAGTAACAGAGATAGTGATACATAAACACAGGCCTCGCTCGGGGCTGTGTGGGGATGACGGTGGCATCTTTGAAACATTAAATTGTCTGGCCGCTGCACAGCTGAGGAGGACATGTAGGCTCATTCGAGAGATGCCTTTTTGGGGGTCTTCTAATGGAAACTCCAGTCACTTTTTCCATGACCGGAGCTCCTGTCCCTAAGCAGCATGTGTGTTTGTTTTTATTTATGGTTATTGCATCATCATAGTCTTAAATCTATCTAGTAAATCTAATTTGCATGTGCTCCATTTGGTAAGAACATACAAGATCTGGTCTGATGGACAGGCAGGCCAGTAAGTTAAGTACAGTGCTCCCTTAATACAATGATGTTGTGATTGAATCCAGTGAAACCTTCAGAGTAAGAATGCACGTGTCCACAATATAAAATGCAGTATGGTTTCCCAGTATGTATGATAACTAGTAAGTTAGTAAGTTCCACTCTTGTAATCTCTGTAGGCCGGATATGCTTCTGCCTTGGAATGTGAGTTGATGTCATCCCTTATCTGTACTTGTAGTTCTCAAACAATAACCAGGCCCAGGTGGGTCTGATCTTCTGTCTATGTTATTCCTCCAAGTCTCCATAGTTGGCTGCGTTTGCGCTGTTCTGACAGGTACTTCCCTGTCTGTGCGTCTGCACTCGCGGTGTTTCTGTCGGGCCACCTCTCCTGAGCCCCGCCCTCACCGGTGCCCGCTCTCTGTCTGTCCCGCAGGAGATCATGGATCGCATCTACAAGAACGTGATGACCAAGGTGGAGGAGATGAACAGCCTGCAGCGGACGCTCTTTGTGCTGGCCTACAACTACAAGATGGAGCAGATCTCCAAGGGCAACAGCACACCGCTCTGTGATGGGTATGGCTACATGGCACAGCAGTGCAAACACACATCTGTAGGTCCACACACACATACAGTACATACACATACACACAAGCGCACACACTCGCAGTACAGACAACCTCATACATCTGCTCATGTCATTATGAGTGCAGTCACATGTACAGTGCTGGCCAAAAGTATTGGCACCCCTGCAATTCTGTCAGATAATGCTCAATTTCTCCCAGAAAATGATTGCAATTACAAATGTTTTGGTAGTAATATCTTCATTTATTTTGCTTGCAATGAAAAAACACAAAAGACAATGAAAAAAAAAATTAAATCAATTATCATTTTACACAAAACTCCAAAAATGGACCGGACAAAAGTATTGGCACCCTCAGCCTAATACTTGGTAGCACAACCTTTGGACAAAATAACTGCGAACAACCGCTTCCGGTATCCATCAATGAGTTTCTTACAATGCTCTGCTGGAATTTTAGACCATTCTTCTTTGGCAAACTGCTCCAGCTCCCTGAGATTTGAAGGGTGCCTTCTCCAAACTGCCATTTTCAGATCTCTCCACAAGTGTTCTATGGGATTCAGGTCTGGACTCATTGCTGGCCACTTTAGAAGTCTCCAGTGCTTTCCCTCAAACCATTTTCTAGTGCTTTTTGAAGTGTGCTTTGGGTCATTGTCCTGCTGGAAGACCCATGACCTCTGAGGGAGACCCAGCTTTCTCACACTGGGCCCTACATTACGCTGCAAAATTTGTTGGTAGTCTTCAGACTTCATAATGCCATGCACACGGTCAAGCAGTCCAGTGCCAGAGGCAGCAAAGCAACCCCAAAACATCAGGGAACCTCCGCCATGTTTGACTGTGGGGACCGTGTTCTTTTCTTTGAAGGCCTCGTTTTTTTTCCTGTAAACTCTATGTTGATGCCTTTTCCCAAAAAGCTCTACTTTTGTCTCATCTGACCAGAGAACATTCTTCCAAAATGTTTTTGGCTTTCTCAGGTAAGTTTTAGCAAACTCCAGCCTGGCTTTTTTATGTCTCTGGGTCAGAAGTGGAGTCTTCCTGGGTATCCTACCATAGAGTCCCTTTTCATTCAGACACCGACGGATAGTACGGGTTGACACTGTTGTACCCTCGGACTGCAGGACAGCTTGAACTTGTCTGGATGTTAGTCGAGGTTCTTTATCCACCATCCACACAATCTTTCGTTGAAATCTCTCGTCAATTTTTCTTTTCCGTCCACATCTAGGGAGGTTAGCCACAGTGCCATGGGCTTTAAACCTATTGATGACACTGCGCACGGTAGACACAGGAACATTCAGGTCTTTGGAGATGGACTTGTAGCCTTGAGATTGCCCATGCTTCCTCACAATTTTGCTTCTCAAGTCCTCAGACAGTTCTTTGGTCTTCTTTCTTTTCTCCATACTCAATGTGGTACACACAAGGACACAGGACAGAGGTTGAGTCAACTTTAATCCATTTTAACTGGCTGCAAGTGTGATTTAGTGATTGCCACCACCTGTTATGTGTCACAGGTAAGTAACAGGTGCTGTTAATTACACAAATTAGAGAAGCATCACATGATTTTTCAAAGGGTGCCAATACTTTTGTCCGGCCCATTTTTGGAGTTTTGTGTAAATTGATACTTGATTTGACTTTTTTTTTCTTTCTCTTTTGTGTTTTTTTATTGCAAACAAAATAAATGAAGATATTACTACCAAAACATTTGTAATTGCAATCATTTTCTGGGAGAAATTGAGCATTATCTGACAGAATTGCAGGGGTGCCAATACTTTTGGCCAGCACTGTACATGTGAAGCACATACATGCTCATTCAGCATAAGCGTCAGCAGATGGTCACAATGCCTATAATTTTGTAAAGCACACAAAGAAATAACGTACACAGCGCACGCATGAAGTACAACAAAGCACTGCCACACCGCATCCAGGAGATCCGTATGGTCCTGTTTTTTTCTACCCGGATCCCTAATTGCTTCATTACATGCATGATTGGGCTTTATTGGTCCAAGTGGCTCTGGGTTTGAGATTTCCTGGACCCCCCCACAGGCTCTCATCTGCTTGCTCTGTGATTACTGAACTGATATGCTCTAGAGCGTCAGTGATAAAACAGGTGAACAATCCCTATTTAAATAGGAAAACAATGCTAAAGATGACCTTGATTTAACAATGAAAAAAATGTGTATTTTCTGATAAATTACAGTATTCCCCTTTATCTTCCTATATGTGTGCATTTGGCTGTCCTCTCTCCTCTGTCTGCTTCACTCACTGTCTGTCCGTCTGTCCGTCTCTGTCTGTCTGTCTGTCTGTGTGGCTGGCTGGCTGGCTGGCTGGCTGGCGTCAGGCTGGTCTTCCGGAAGGTGCGCTCCCTGCTCGGGGGGAAGACGCGGGTGCTGCTTTCGGGCGGGGCGCCCCTGTCGGCCGCCACGCAGCGCTTCATGAACATCTGCTTCTGCTGCCCGGTGGGCCAGGGCTACGGGCTGACGGAGACCTGTGGAGCGGGCACCATCAGCGACAGTGAGTGAGAGCGGGGAGGGACGGGGGGAGGGTTAGGGTTAGGGCGCTGGCGCACTGACCCGTGTCACTTTGCCTCTTTGTCGCTTTCGGCTGTCGCCGTTTCATTTTGTTCGCATCGTAATGCTGTAACATGTTACTGTAAATGTCCCCACAGGCTGGCACTGTGCGCAGTACTCGCCATGGTGAACAGAGTCTTCCTTATGATTCTTGCAGTCTGGTCCAGCTTGTAGTACATTTCCACAGTTTTTTTTCCAAAATCGCTGGGTTTCCCCTGGAGGCCGAGAAAAAGAGAGACCGAGAAAGGCAGTAGTGTGTGAGATGATTGGCTTGGTATTCATGGTGGGACATTGGCTGGGTTACCATGGTGAAATGTCAGAAGTTATTGGGGACAGTGATGTGTTATATGTTATATCCCGTGTTTGTTTCAGTGTGGGATTATAGTACGGGCCGTGTCGGCGCGCCTTTGGTCTGCTCTGAGATCACACTGAAGGACTGGGAGGAGGGTAAGTCCGAGTGACTTTACTAAAACATGATACATGTTATAATTATATCCAGTAATGTTGGGCTTATAAACTAGTGGCACCTCAGAAACATCTGTAAAACTACATTTTAGTAATACTTTACTTCTAATGGTTTGCAATATAGCTGACTTGCCAAGCCAGACTAAACTGGTGTTACGAATAGCAGTAACCTCTCATTGTTGTCTAATCTGATGACCAATATGGCAAGTCAAGTGTTATAGTTAGTTCGAATTTGTGTACACTTATGAAGTGCTGCAGTATTTAGCACACAGATAGCATGCTTTATCAGTGAGGTTTCCCTTCTCTTCCTGTCTCAGTGTGAGGATTGAGGCCCATAAAAGGTTGAAAACCCTGCCATAACATTTACAGAACCTGCCCTAGCTGTGAGAAATGGTAAACGTTTTCCTGCAGATAATTTCTCCCTGTTCAGAGGATTCTCAGACAACCTTCCCTTGTAAGGAAGTGCCCCAGACCTTCTTTTTGTTGCTATTGAAATAAATGATTGACAGCTTCAGCTAAATGCAGCGGTCCAGTAATGTTTGAGAATAGAAAGTTTAGAATCATACTCAGAAGATCAGAGTTAATGGGGGCGTTGTCTTTGCTCTCCTTCTGTAAACTGAAAGAAAGGATTTTAGAGCTTTGAGATCATCCTGTTGAATCACGTCAGCCGTGCGAGCCCTAATACTTTTTGTAAATCTTTACATATTCTTTGCTCTTCTTAAACCTACATAAATTCTATCAGCTGTCAACCAGCAGCTGTGTGCTCAAGTAAATATTTAACAACCCCTGTCATGGCCCTGTGAGGTCCAGCTGAACTTTACATTTTAGGCCACTGTCTAAAGCCATTCCGCATATCCTGTGTATGTCACATCTATCGTACGCTTTGTGCTTGGCCTTGCCCCAGCCAAGCTTGATGTTTCATGCAGAGCTGGGGTCTGTTCCCAGTTCCCAAGAGGAGTTCAGATCTAAACCATATGTTTGCATGCGGGGAGCTGGCATTGCGCTCAAGCCTCTGTGGGTCTAATGCAAGCCTGCATATTTAAGTTGCTCTGTCTCTGCAGGGAGAATGCTTAAAATTCAGTTTGCAGCATATTTCAGGTTTAAATGTCCCCTAAGCAGTGGTCCTAGCCATGATGGTCTTAGCTGTGCTCCGTCTCTCCCCAGGTGGCTACTATAGCACAGACAAGCCCAACCCCAGAGGAGAGATCCTGATCGGGGGCCCCAATGTCACCATGGGTTACTACAAGAACGAGGCCAAGAACCAGGAGGACTTCTTCGTGGACGGGAACGGCCAGCGATGGTTCTGCACAGGAGACATTGGGGAGTTCCACCCAGACGGCTGCTTAAAGATCATCGGTGAGAACATGCGGGGAGATACACTGCTTTCCCAGCTCTCTCTGCCAGCAGATTAGTTCTGAGTGTTGAGGAAAGGCAGGGGCTTCTACATTTCTTGGAAATTCATGTTCGTCTGTACACACTGTCTTGCCAAAGATTTTACAGTTAAGTTTTTGGAGGGGGGGGAGAATTCAAATGGATAATGAATGGTTATTTCAAGGATGAATGGTGCCTTAACACCACTCACTGCTGGACATGTCTTCATAACATGTGCCAGATGTGCACTCTTCTCCCATCTCATTGCGAATTGGCTGACCGCATCATCTTCCCTCCACAGACCGTAAGAAGGACCTGGTAAAGCTACAGGCAGGGGAGTACGTGTCTCTGGGCAAGGTGGAGGCCGTTCTCAAGAACTGCCCTTTGATAGACAACATCTGCGCGTACGCCAACAGGTGAGTCACCCCGTGACGCAGTGCGCAGGCCGCATGTGCGAGAACCTGCTGCCGCACGTTCACTCCCCCCCCAGAAACGGCAGCACACGTGTAAACGTTCCAGCCCACCTTCTATCAGTCCCCACGCTCCTGCGTTCTGTACAGCTCCCATCAGCACCGCTGCCAGCTGCGGCTCCATTCAGTGTGCAGAGGGGCCCCGGGCTTGGATGGCAGCCTTTTTAAAACATTAGATTCCATTTCAGAGGAAACTTAAAAAGGGAAAAGCTGGGCAAAGTTTGCCAGACATTTGGCCTCTGAGGACATTTGCTCTGCGTGGTTTTTGGTAAGTCTTTGGCCCTGAAAGGAAAGTTATCATTTGTCTTGGTGAAATATGAGGATGGCGTGTGTTCGTGAGTATGTGTGTGCGTGAGAGTGTGTGTGTCTATATGCTTGCTTATGTGATTATATGTGTATGTATAACCCCTCTTCTCTCTCTCTCTCTCTCTCTCTCTCTCTCTCTCTCTCTCTACACAGTGACGAGTCTTACGTAATTGGCTTCATAGTGCCCAATCAGAAGCAGCTTATGTCCCTGGCAGAACAGAAGAGAATCCGGGGGTCCTGGGAGGAGATCTGCAACAACTCTGAGATGGAGATGGAGGTGCTGCAGATAATCACAGAGGCTGCCATTGTAGGTAAGAGAAGAACATTAGGAAGTCCTGAGCAGTAATCTACTCTCATAAAAGATACAAGACTCCTGATTCACGATTTCAGAGGAGAGGACATTGCTTTCCATTGCTCTTTGGTGTCATAGTTCCCATGTCCCATAAGTTGGGTCCTTTGTTCTGTGTGCGTCCTGTCTGGACTGTAATGTGTGTCCTGTCCTGTGTGCAGCCAAGCTGGAGCGCTTTGAGATCCCCAGGAAGATCCGCCTCAGTGCAGAACCCTGGACCCCCGAGACGGGCCTAGTCACTGACGCCTTCAAACTCAAGCGCAAGGAGCTCAAGACTCACTATCAGGACGACATAGAGAGAATGTACGGAGGGAAGTAGCGCTGCGCTCAAACCAATGGGAAAAAAAAACCTGCCTGCTTCCTCGTCCCACCCGCTAAGACAAGCTCCGATCAAACGGGACACTACTTGAATCTACTTTGTACACGCGAGACCAAAAAAAAAAAAAAAGAGAGAGAACCTAAACAGAGGCCGCGTTGCAATGTTTCCTGCACATGATTGGTCACTATGTTTAAATATTTATACATGTATATCTTTACGACATGTCTTCTATAAAATGACGTAGCAAAGAGGACCTCTGTGAGATCATGTCTGGGAAGGCGCAGGCTCGAGCCAGAGGTACCGGTGACAAGCGCTTGTGAAAGGAGCTGTTAGGCAGCCCAAAGTCCCGTCCCCGCCAGCACACTTTTGTCCTGCCCCTCCTCCTCAAAGGACAGCCTTCGGTCTTGCCGAGACATGAGATATGAGATAGGAAAACTGGCCACAGTGCAATCCGTGAAGTCTGTGTCCGGGTTTGACTTTATCCAGGGATATGTTGTAAACTTGATTGGTAGTGAATTTGTTTTTCTTGTTCCATTCAATGAATATCTTGTGTCTGAGGATCAGTATTACAAGCCATGAGAGATCAAATGCAAATGCTTTCTCTTTTTTCGTTTCATTTCTAGGGTTGTTTGTGATTGTTTCATTTGTTTTCTGTTTCTCTAAGGACATTCTTTTTTCCGTCTGCATCTGGTGTATATGAGAGTTTATTTTGCTTCACCCTGTCATCGCGCCCCGGTGGTCATCTCCAGGAGTAATTGTTTACAAATTTGAAAAGACAGTGCGATTCCATTTTATTATGTGAATGGGTTAAAATGTGCCTGCTGCAACAACGAGTGAAGCTGTAGTTCTTTTGTGATTCCGGCAGTTAAGGAATGACCGACGTCAAGGACAGGGTCAACCGAACTTGCAAATAGTGATGGGTTATTATGCAAGAAAAAAAGCTGTTTCACGTCTACTGACTTAAAAACAGTTACCAAAAGATGCAGTGACACTTTGGGTCAAATTTTCACAACACATACCTCAAATCACAGCAATTTCAGGGACTGTGTCCCATATTGAAATCCAGGTTTCTTATTAGCCAATATTTTTATTCCCTCATAGGCTTGTCTTGGTTCCATGGACCTTCCAGTGCATGCAGAGTAAGAGATATGAGGAACTTAAGGGGAATCTCGTCAGCTTTTTTTCAGCTTTGCTTTACTTTGGAATCGCTAGGCATGTGAGAACTATATTTATTACCATTTACTTTGCTTTCTGTTCGTAGACTTTGAAAGCATAGCCCATCACTATTTTGTTACTTGATGGCCATGTAAAATGTAAGGTGGAGAGGGAGGGAATGTTACCCAGTGAATATGATGTCTTTGTCTTAGATGAAAAGAAGAAAAACACAAAGGCACTATTTGTGTAATTTGTGTATTGTGCAAGAGTAGGTCCTTTTGCTAATACACTCGCACAATACTGTTGCTATTATTATTACAATTATTACTGTTGTTATCATGTACTCTTATGACCTAGTAATGAAATATTTGAATGTGCAATATACACCAATTTCTCTCAACACCAAAATAGACATGTAAACACTTTCCCCCGCAGTGCATGAATGTTAACTCAGAATTAATAACAAAAAAGCGTATGTTTTAAATGATACTCACAGGTTTAGACCTATTGCAACTATTTTCATGTTTGTTTTGATAATACTTTATATGTACGTATAGTGTATACTTACATGCATACACACATACATACATATAGCTTATACTTTATATTTTGTTAACGACTCAGAGATGTGTTGCATGATCCAATGTAAAGAACCAACAACCACAAAGTAGCACTTCTGTAGTGAGGAATTTGTTTTGTGTGTTAAGCTTTGCAGCACTTCTTTGGTTCATGCACAATGAGCGAGCGTTTGGGTGCGTGTGCGTGCGCGTGCGCATGCATGCATGTATATGTGTACACATGCATTGAAGTCGTTGTTTCTTTGGCGCACTTCCTGTTGTTGGACCAAACACAAGGAGATGCAGACTGGTAGTCATAGAGCCTTCTTTCGGTGCGGTCCTCTCATTCCACTTTTTCCCCCCCGATAATGATAATTCTCTTCACTGCTCTTTTTAAATTGCTCTGTTTTAAATGGCTCCGTTTTATTCCTGACGTCATAATAAACGTAAATAAACGTCATGGCAGTTGACACGAAGGGGAGAGATTATCTTAACACTCGTAGGTTGACAGCACTTGCAACAGTTTCCCAAACAATGTGGAATCATGATTACGTCTTTTTACAGCAAGATGTCTCTAGAGAGTATTGGTTGCCTTTTAACATCATATTGAAGGGTTCATAGGACAGATAACAAGCTATCTATTCACTGTATATGTACAAAAGAAGTGGGTTTTAAAGTAAGGGGTTAGCCTGTTTCAAAGAGAGTATGCGTTGTACATTAATTTTCCAATTATAAAATGCATTGTAACTACTGAACATGCTAAGAGAACTGTAGAAAAAAAAATGTATGAATGATTTCCCTCCTCTTTTTCTTGTACTGTACATAAGTCGGGGGCAGTGATCAAAGTTCACTGGAGATACCAGATGTATAATATCTATTTTAAATCTATTTAATCTTTGTTATATTGACCAGTCTGGGGTTTTCCCTCCATATTTGTCTGGAAAACTGCCTTGTAACATAGATTACTGCAAGTATATCCAACTTTATTTATTTGTAATTTGCCTTGGAAATGATTAAATGAGAAGCAAGTAAATAAAAGTTTGTGTTTGGTCTAAAAATGAACTTTGTGTCATTATTATCCATGCTTTTTTATATACATATACATATTATATGCATGTTTTGCTGTAAATATGCATGTCATCAAATCTGAATCCATGCCAATGGTGATTCTCTGCGGAAGACATAACGTAGTGACACTAATGTAATGTATGACACTAGAAGACAATTAAATGCAATAACAGATTTACATGTCTTGCATAGGGTGTGCACTTTTATACACATCTTAAATTGTCTTCAAACATGCTCGAAGTATATGACATAAAATGCCAGAGTTGTACATACAATGGGGGGTGTAGAAAAACGATCAGATGGGCTCTTGGCCACACTCTGGATCACCTATTGTAAGTAGAAACATCCAGCTATGGTGTAGCTCTGCTCCGAAAACACAACTTACTGAATCATATTCCGTGATAATAATGTTTATTCAATAAACTTGGAAGTGACAGCATCGTCTGTAGGTGCGGTTCATCACGTCATTGGTTGGCAGGATGTTGGAAAATATGTTTTTTCATTTCATTCTTACCATAGAAATGGCCGTAAATACACGCCTGGCTTTTGTCGATGGCCTTAGGGCCGCAAGCTTTGTCTCGTGCACCAGTGCTCAGGACACAGCATCATTACCAGAACATTATTAGGAATAAAAAATGTGCTTCTACATCAAAATTAAACAAAGGAAAAATGTTTGGACTCCCTCGTGCATAAATAGCTATGTCCAATAAATATGCAGGAAGCAGGAACGTTTATTGTAAACTAATTTTAAAATATGGTGCCTTTGATTCTGTTGTACTGTCTGTGACCGTATTTTCCACAAACTTTGTATATTTGAAGCAACGCAGGCTATTTCATAAAACCAAGGATGTTTATAAACCTACTCGATTAAACTATACCTCTGTTGGATATAGGGAGGAAGGGTAGGCTTACTCCTATTGATCTAGGACTTGGTCCCCTGTACTTAGTCCCCTTAAAAATGTGAACAGTAAATACTTCACTTTCAGTATCTCTCATGGTATTACTCTTAAAATGATAATTAGTATGTTTTCATTGATATACCGATTTAATGACCCAATCTTGACTAAGAGCACCTTGTGAGGCTGCTGTCATATAAGAGGTGACGTCATTCCCCCCCAAAGTCAGTGTAACGTGTGGAACTACTTTAATCAAACTTATATTTTTTTTAAAGAAAGTGCATTGAACGAACGCGGGCTTCAAGGATCCTCTTGAGACTGTGTATAATTGCCCGTTGTCAGTATTTCCACAGGCCGTATCTACTCCCTAATACTGAACTCTGGCTGATTGTTTAGCTTTCCAACTTACACTCCCCCTTCATTATCCGTCATGCTCCGAGGCTGTGGAACTATTTAAGCGGGTCACAGCTGGGAGTTTGGCCAGATGCTGAGGACGAGCGCCCATGTACGGTTGGGAATCTCATACACACTATCTTCACTAAATTCTTCACGCTGCTCAGTGCTCTGGAGTAGCAATTGGTAAGTGTTAATCTTCTTCATTTTGTTACTATTAAAAGTGGCACAGTTAGACGTTATCAGTGTAATACATAGTGTTCACAAAGGTGATTGATTGACTATGACATTATTCATACCTGTATGCCATCCTGTTTTCAATACTTTAGTAAGTTATATGTTTTCCAAAATCCACTTTTAATGTTTAATATTATCAAGTGAATGAAATGTAACACGTTTGTGATTAATGTTATATGTGTATTATTTCTAGGAAGCTGTTGTAGCCCACATCTGTTGTCTAGGATGGAGACTGCAAGCAACTCAACTTTGGCCGGCCTTGATCTGCATGTGACTGGCAGCTCCGGCTCTCAGACCAGCAGAGGCGGTGGCAACGAGTATCTCTACATTCTAATCGTCATGTCGTTTTACGGGGTCTTTCTGTTCGGGATCATGCTGGGCTACATGCGCTCCAAGAGGAGGGAAAAGAAGTCGAACGTGTTCACGCACTTGCTGTACGAGGAAGAGAAGAGGGAGTGGGGGGCGATGCAGAAGAAACACAGCCTGACCTTCCCCTCCATTTCGGGTCTAAGATCCGTGCAGGTGTCGCTCCCTTTCAGCGGGCCACTGTATGACGGCAAGCTCCCGGCGCCTCTGTCGTGCGCTCTGTGCTCCATGGAGCAAAGCAGCGTGAGCTCCCTATGCTCCTCCGCCGACGTACACTTCGCCATCGAGGAGGAGTCAGACAGCGGAACCGCCGAGGCTGTCGAGGATGGACAGAAAGGATGTTCGGACAGCAACAACGATTCCGTGGAGATTCTCAAAGAACGCTTGTGACCCGACAGGACGAGAAAGGCACTCCTCAACTCGCATGATGAACTGAAGTTGATTTCGGACTGGTGGAAAGGCAAAGTCCTAAATTACTGTGGGGCATAAGCACTCCAGTCTAATGGTTTAAGTGTTGCAATTCACCTGGGGCCCACTTGAAATTAATATTTGATTTGTACATTTTAAAACGATTAAAATGTTTGAGTGATGTTGTGCACAATGTTGTCACCATAAAAGTACGCATTAGCAAGTACCCTGTTTTCATATGTAAATATTGTGAAAAAATGATTTGTATATATTGTTCTCTCTTAGTTTGTTTCGATTATTTTACACGTTTATTTAAAATGTAACTTGATTCACGTAAGTCAAGTGAAATAAACATTATTAGAATGAAGTTTCTCACGTTTTTTTGAATGCAGAACTTCGGACAACTTACGTGTCCTTATTTTCCTCCGGCAGGGGGCAGATTTGTATTAATTTAGACAGCCAATTTCTCTTGACAGACGTCAAATGGTTATCCGCATATGCAATACTTTTGACTGCGTAAAAGGACTGGGAGGGAGGGAGAGGCGTTTGGGAAACATTCGAAACATCTGGGACGCCTACGTGAACCAGTAATAGGACATGGATGAGTATCTGTAAGATGTGCATGTTATTGAAATTCCAGTCAAAGATTATTCTGAACAAAGTAATGAGGATGCATGGAGAACATCAGCTGAATGCCAGCCTATGCAGGCATTGCCATGGTGAAGGCAGTTTTCCAGGCCAAGCAATGAGGTCAGTGCACTTCTTACTCTCCCTAGTCTATTTCAGTTTTTCTGGGGGTTGCTGCTACAGGTCCATAGACTCCTCACTCCTACCAAATCATTGACATTGTCAAGTAGTTATGCATGTCCTAATATGGTGGCTAACTGCAACCATTTAAAGGACATCCTAATCTCACAAAGGTTTTGGTTTTCTACAGCAATGACGGTAGCTCTTACATAATAGTTGAGTGTGTTCTTCGTGTCTCTTTGTAAAGTGATTGAGTATGAAATTGGAAAACTGAAATCCCGATGAATTGTTTCACAGACAAATACAAACAATCATTAGAGCTGTATGAGTTTATGTTGGATAAAAATTCCCAAGTTCCCCTCCCTTATTTAAACTACGCTACTGTCCACTAGTGACAGACATGAAATATTTACTGACTGATGATAATAACCCAGGCGCGGGAGTGGTTGGGGGTAAGAAAACACACCCAAGTTATGAGTGATACAAGAGGAAGAGCTGTGTAGAAGAAGGGGAACGTCCACTCTTGTCTTCTCTTCCTCTCTCCCCATTTTACCTCTCCTCTCTGTCACCTGCTTAGAGACCCGGCCCCCTCTCATTTTCTTTTCATCGCGTGTCCATTGGTCAGAATCGGCTTCTGGCATATGAGGAGTGTGCAGCTGCATAGAGCCCTTCTGCCACCATGGCACCCCAGCAGCAGCTTTTATTTTGTTTACTTTTTGCTGCACAAACCCTACCATTTCAAAGGAAGAAAGGGGAGCCCCTCCTGAGTTACCAGTGTGCAATTATTTGCCATTGACAAGCAACCCAGGATCAGCTCTTCCAGCAGCAATCGTAACTTTAACTCTGATGGACTATCAGCTGTGTAAAAAAACAACCCTGGGCCAGCTGCAGACTGAAAGTATAGTTCCCCTGGGTCACCCAAGCACAATGTTGCATTATTTCATTCATCTTTCACTTCTTAAAAGTGGCATATTATTATGTTTACCTCCACAATGGCTCCCCTTCCACCACTTAAAAACTAGTGTACCCTATTTGAATGTAGCATAACTGCACGTCATTACCATGACAGTTAGCCCTACTGTGAGTATTTTTTCCACAGTTATTTCAGTGGTGACGTGTGTACACCATTCTTTTTGTATGCACATTTGTATTTGCAAAATACATCTCTCTGTCCATGTATGTCCTTCCTTTCTGTGTTTTTTTGTTCTCAAGAACAAAAATGCTGATTTCTCATAAAAACCTACCCATCTGGACAGTAATCCATGGGAGATGAAGTGTATCATCAATAAACACAATATAGCTAAGATAGATACAATGATGAACTTTAGTGTTGTCACCTCGATCTCCAAGATAGGCAAAACTTCTTTCGATTTTTCACTTTTTCACATATTTTGTCATTCCATGTGAAATTTGAGTTTCTGTTTCCAAAAACACAGAATGCAAAAGAATACATACATCGCATTTTCCTCTCTCTCATTCTCTCTGTTTGATGATTTGCAATTTTATACTTATTCATTGTCTCTCTCCCTTTCTCACTGTTTCTCCCCGCATCTTACCCCTACCTCTCAAGGTATTAGGAAACTTTTCTTCAGAATTTAATAATACATTATACATTACGGATTGTCTTTCCTGTGCAAAACAGCAGTGGAGCTAAATTATTTATTTGCACAACAATTTGATAGGAATTCATGTATTATATACAAGGAAGTTCAAGAGTTAGCTGTACTTTGGAATTTTTTTTCTTCAGCTCCCAGAAATGCATTGTTCCAAAAGAATGTGATGCAGAGTGAATTGTAGGAAACTGGAGTTTGAGATATAATCCCCAGGAATGTGAGCAACGGGCTGAGAACACGTGCAGTGTTGCTGAAGCTATACACGGTCTAAAACATTCAACATCTGCAGAAAAGATTTCAATGATTTTAAGGCCACAAGACATTAATAAACATTGTTGCGTTTGTCATAAATGTGCTATTGACAGCTATAGTAGATATTATTATTATTATTATTATTATTATTATTAGGAAATGAACGCTAACCCACATGCTTCAGGTGTGTTTTTCAGGTGGGGCTCTTCTGTACCCAAGTAAATATACAGATGGATAAATGTCTAAGATATGTATAAAATGCAAGATGTATTCTGGATTATGGATGCCTGAATTAACAAATGAATAGTGTAATGTACACAGATAGTCACCATGGCCAATGGACAGTTGACTTTACTGACTAATTAAAAGCAGCATGCATGGGATCCTAAGGTGCAGTTACCTCATGCTTGAACCAGTGTCATGCGACTTCTGATGATTTTTTATGAAGTTGTACTGATCTGCTTGTTTTGAGCAGGAAGCAAGGCTCTTGTGGGTCCAGCTTGCTCAGGGCTTGTTGGGGCTAGCTTGCAGCACAGGCCATGACTCAGCTGTCCCCGTGACCTTGAGTTGGATCCAACTTTTTTCGCACAGCTTTAGTTTTGCTTGGATGTCGAGTGACTTGTGATCAGATGCTGTGCAGTGCTGCACGATTTTCATGCCCTGGAATGCATCCCATATCTTCAGCTGTTGAAAATTGGAACATGTTCACAATGACTTTTAATTACTCCAATTCCTGACATGCAATACAGCACAGAGTAGCTGAGGACCATGCTTTTCCCATCATGCTTTGCACTATGTCCAGGGATACAGAATATGGCACTCTCATTTTCACGGTCTTTGCGCTGACTCATACAATTTCCTTTCGCAATAACTTTGCATTACCACAGTCTCTCATTGCTTCTCCGCACATCTGCTGTTTCCCCCACTGTTATATCCATCAAGCCACGCCTCATTTAGTGGCTTCATTCACTTTCCACCACTATCTTCTGCATCTTTATAATATATTATTATACTCTTTATTATTATTATTATTATATTTATATTATTATGCGCTTTATTGACATAGTATACGGGTGAACATGCGCATACTTCAATATGCACGTGCTACCCGTACATATGACCCCACACGTATGCATTTATGCACATACACGCATGCATGTACATGCGCGTGCATCTGCACGCTTGTGTGATTATGTGGAACACCTCTGTGACCGGGTTTCCTGTGAAAGTCTCTCCACACGCCAGGAAGAGGACTCACTGATCCAGAAAGAGGGGAAGAATGATACATGCATATTACAAGCAACGTGGAGCACAGAGGAGGAAGTGTTTATTAATATCCATTGCAGACAATGGAACCAATGCCATGCCCCAGATATACAAAATTAATGAGGTTTAAAATGAGTCACTCAGCTAAAGCTTTCCGTTTTCTCCCTGCATGGGGAAACAATACAACATATTCATATTTTAAAAGGGCATATTTAGAAAATTTGTGCGCATACGAAATATAACACATTGACAGTGTTAAGCTTTTGTAATTGATACATGTGCATAGTAATTTGGCAATTCATTAGTATTTTAACAATTCATATTCATTAGTACACCAACAATTTCGACAATTATTATGCACCTAAAATGTTATCCACAGTAAACATGCATGTAAACATATATGTGAAAACATAAATATTTGTAGTACATACTGACATTCATCGAACACTTTATCTGAGTCAATATAGAAATTAGTGGAAAACTAAAATATGACCTAAAATATTGTAATTCTTTACATTTTTTTAAAAAATCTGAATACCTAACATGCCTGTATGCAACAAAAGCACCATAATAACAAAATCATTTATATGGCTGCCTGATTCTGACTCAGACACTCTCTCTCTCTCTCTCTCTCTCTCTCTCTCTCTTTCTCTCTCTCCCTTCCTTCCTTTCTGTTTCAATCTCATTAGAATTACTGAGGGGCGGTTTCCCTTATGTGATTACTTTGACCTATACACTAATGCAATTGTGTGCAGGCATGGCATTTCCTGCATGCAGAACACATACTGCAGCTGGATCACGAATTGCAATATGTCTCCACTACAATACAGAATTCTGGACAAAGGCCTTCCCAGGACTTTCCGTTGCTTTTTCTCTGTTGTCATTTTCTTTGAAATATCATTGTAATAGCTCTTTTGCTGGAATTACTGTTCCTGTATTGATAGCATTACCTCCCAAAGGATAACATGTGAGTGCCCTTCTCTCTTCTTTGGAGCTGTAGGAAGGAATGAGTGTTTGCAACAAGCGTAACTGTGCTCTTGGTCCACTATCCAGTTTTTCACCATCAAAATGTCGATTTGTCCTTAATAAGAAAGTCGGTGAAAATTGAATCCATGTTTGTTCCTTTGCCTGCTTTTTACTGAAGACTGCATCTTTCTCTCTGTCTGTGCTAATTGGCTGTATGTCATATAGGACCTTAATCAGCACGTCTGCATGCTGTTGCGAAGAGTCACACGAAATGAAATTAGAGCTGTAATCATTTCAGTATTGTTTCTACACACACACACACACAAACACACACACACACACACATGCACACACACACACACACACACGTGCACATCCCACATTTTTATATGTGCGTGCATTCTAGGAGATACAAGGTGTTCTTATCCAAGGAGCAACAATAAGTTCTATTTCTCTTTTATGTTCTAATGAGCGTTTCTATGACTACGGGGGCTAAAGAAATCGAATGCTTTGTGTCTGTGTGTTTGAGCAGATACTCCGAGAGGGCCAGGTGGCACAACAATCAGGGGTGCATGCCTCCTGCTTCTCACCAAACCGTGCTCTTGCCACCTCCATTTTCAGATCGGTACAAATCACCAAAAGCGACAAACAAGACCTCACCAGTCGGCTCTGCCCTTACGTCGTCCTGCTCCTGTCATTAGTGCTTAGAGCTGGAACTGTGAAGGCTGAGAGAGTGGTGGGGAACTGGAAGTTAATAAAGGCCATGGCAATACAAAACCATCTGCAAGCTCTACAGGAAGTGAAGGAAATGTGATGGTCAATCACACAACAGGCAGTGACAGACATTGCTTTTATTGTGTGAGATAGATTTTTTTTTTTTTGGCAAGCTGTGTCTAGAATAGTTTCTGTAATTATGCAGACAAATAAGACTTAAGTGTTCTCCGGCAATGCAGACCTGATTGAGCTGCATCTGCTTGTCTGTCAGCACAACAGGGGAGATCAGATTAAAAGCCCAGCAGCTGTTTTGCCCACATCTTGCTGTACCACAAACCACCGTGTAATCAGTGCAGTGGAGAGCCAGGTGCTGGGGCATCATTCTCAGGAAAATTCTCAAGGACTTTCAGTTCCAGCAGTCTCTCTTGCCCTCATTCCACTGGAGAGCTGGAACATGTCTGCCTCACTTGAACTGGCC
The DNA here is from genome assembly GCF_013368585.1 of Megalops cyprinoides. Classification (NCBI taxonomy): domain Eukaryota; kingdom Metazoa; phylum Chordata; class Actinopteri; order Elopiformes; family Megalopidae; genus Megalops; species Megalops cyprinoides. Next base: position 23,944,621 of record NC_050591.1, read on the forward strand.
TCTTACTTACAAGCAAACTGCCAGTGGAGTCACAGTAATATCATAAAACATTGATTTCTTCTGATGCCATGCAAAAAACTGAGAAAATAATAACGGTGTGAGGAACATGCCACCACGGGTGAGCACAGCAAACACCTAGATCAAAGCAGGAAAACATTCCGGAAAATTCTGCCTTTAACTACAGACAAAGCCGAGGCAGTTGTCTCAATGTGTGCGATGAGCATTGATTGTGACAATACGTATTACAGCTGAGGTTACAGATAAGGCTATGGAAAAGCAGCTGCACTGTACCACCTTTGGCTTCAGCTCAAGTTACCTTGGTTCCAGGGGTTTTTGAGCCTCTGAAATTCTGTTTTGCCTCATGTTTATTTGAGTACAATGTGAAAATGAAATGTATTGTAAATATGTTGATAAATATGCTTCTAAGCCAATATATTGCAAATACATTAAAATATATTAATGCAATATACCACAATGGCAATAATTTACATATTTTAATTGTACTGGTTGAGCTAAAATATATATTCTCTAAAATATACCCTTTATATATGTATATTTTTTGTTTGGGTCTTTTTAGTCTAATACAGCTGTGGAAAGAGCAAAGGCCAAAGCTGACATGCGAGGTATTGATCAGATTCATCTGTGATCGTACCTTCAGAGACTTTCAATAACACCCAATAGCTGTGCCCTCCTGTTACTCCTTGCCCTCAACAACACCCAATATTTGTGCCTTTTTGGTGACACCCAGTGCCTGTGTCTTCCAGATATTCTCAGCCTCCTGCAACACCCAATATCTGTAGCTCCCGGACACTGCTCACCCCTAACAGCCCTTCTTTGATTCAGTACCGTTTGGTTGTGACTCAGAATCGCGATGCGCAGTAGATGCTGCCCCGCCCCCCCCCCCCCCCCCCCCATCGCCATCAGTCGGGATGAGTCATTCGCCTCCCTGCTGCAGAGCGGGCGACCGCTCTTAGAAATGCTGCGAAGTCTGGTTTGTCCACAAGCAAAATCCCATTAACACCATGTCTGAGGATAATAATGAGGCCGCGGGCACTGCTTTGCAGCAAAACGCTGCGGCTCCAACTTTCACCAATTTCTAGTTTTTCTCCTTTCTGATGCATTCCGTGAATGAATCCAGGCTCATTCACAAAGTGTGCGCCTCGCTGCAAAATTATGAGACGGATAAAAAAAATAATCAGAGGTGTCATCTTATTTGGTGATGCTCACCCTCCCCCGCGCCATAGCTATCTGTGCATGTTATTTCAAAATACTGATGCACGTTCTTTTCTACGTGCAAAAGGTGATAATCATCTATCCAATCATTTCTTATAATAAGTGCTGTAATGACTATCTCCGTACCCATCTTTGCCATTCTTGATTGCGTTTCACAGCCCTCTCCATCTTTGTCATCAAAATCTTCATTACCGTTGTTGTCTTTCTGTGGTAACCTTCCTTTTTAATTGATTGTGAATCATAGTGGATCAATCTTCGAGTTGAAATGTGGCATAACTCAACAGAATAACTATCTCAGCAAGTGACTCATTTGGTCACAGACAGCGGAAGGTTCCAGAAGATCATATCTGGGGACTGTGTGTAAAGGACTCATAAGGCTTGGGGGAAGAGGTGCTAATGCCTGCCAGCGGGAGATTAACAGAAGAGTTCATTACCCCGGAGGTGCAAGACTGCCTTCCAGTGTTATTTCTCTAACAGTTCCCAGTGTTTGAACGAAAGAGGCCAGGATCTCATACTCTGCCATATGGCAATCTTGGTAATGTTTGTGAGATATCACAGGAGGGCAGGCATTAAAGACTATTCTTAGCCTTCTTCTTCTTCTCTATCTTTGCATGTGGCATCTGTTATAATGCAACACATTTCCCATTGAAATCTCCAGTTAAATGCATCAGGAGAGTATGTTGGTGGTAAAGACTGGGTCCTAAGACTTTGTATTTGAGCAGTGCGAAGAAATGAGCAGTTTTAGTAAATAACTGTGGGACCTGTCACTATGACAACTGGACAATGCTTGCAGACATGTCACAGGGGTTAATGAGCTTTTTTGCCTCTGGACCATTGAGCATGCGTGTGTCATGAGCTCTGCAGACAGGCGACCATGCTTATTATCATCAGTGCTAGTTATCACCACGACCTCTGTGTATGTATTTTTACTACCACGTAATGCATATCTTGCTTTGTTTTAAGATGAGAGCAGCTCTTCTTTAGAGAATAATAATTACCCAGTAACAATATCCACTTCTTACCACTTCTGTGCGTTAACAAAATTGCTGCAGAGTGCTTTGAAAAGCATATCATGGAGTAATTGAATTAAAGAAACTAAAATATATGATCAAACAAAACAAACAGAATAACAGCAGAGAAAACAAAAACCCAAACAATAATAATAAAATGAACATTTAGGCAAGGTTTAAACTCCAACTAAGAGTGTACACACACAGTGCATGCAAACCTTATTTTATTTAGCAGCATATGGCACTCTACATCAGGTGTGTTGTATGTGGCGCTGCTCTCTCACTGTACACCTTTTTGAACCTAAAATGGATCATTTGCAGACAGTAATGACTCACCAAACTGCAGGTATGTCGGTCATGTTTTCACAGATCAATGATGCCCACAGGAAAGGACGACGGAAAGTCAGCAGGAGAAGGAGGAGAACGAACTCCCTCCCTCTCCCAGAGGTGGCACTGTCACTGCACAGGTTTGGTCCTCATCAGCCATTCACAGCAGTGGGACTTCCTGTCTCTGACAGAATGCGAATTGGACCTGGACAACCTTACAAATGTCTTTCTGCTAACGTATTTTGGGGAGCAGCTCTTGTCTTTTTCTCGTCCGGACTGCACTATTGCAATGCTCTCTGCAGGAATGCCAGCCAAATCCCTACAGAGACTGCAATATGTCCAAAATAGCACAGCCAGGATCCTGGCTCCCCTTCCCCAGCTACCTGTCACATATTGTACTTTACTTTTCATTATTAGTTTTTAAGTCATGGCTGTGTACCTACATACCTCAGAGACCCCATATACCTTCACGCTTCAACATCTGCACTAAAGGCCGGCAATTTCCCCCATACTACACACAGCAAAAGCAAAACCACACACTTTGGGTATGGAATATCCACCAGAAGCATCTAAGCACAGACAAAACTGTCTTCACCTCTATAGCTGTACTCAGACCCCACTTTAATTGCACTGCTATTCTGAAGACTGTTCTCAAGACTGCTATTCTGTTTTGTACTCTTTCACCCAAATACTGTTTTGAAATATGCTATATTTTTTGTTATTACTATTTGTTATTACTATGTCTGGTTGTACCATTTATTTCTATTTTTAGCCTTAAACAGCAGATTATTTATAGAGTAATATTTATTCTTATTCTTATTCTACATTTAATTATGCTGACTGACTGGCCCAGGTTATGATTTGGGGGATGCTGCCTCAGAAATAATTGATTGAACAGTTCCTCTCCCAGTTAAATAATCTATTTGAAGGCTGACAGTTTTGGCATTAAAAAAATCCACCGGAAACACTGAGCTTCACGCATAACTAATTTGGTGTCTGCTTCCGTTAGCCAGTGACGGTGGTGCAGACCTCGCAAAAGTTCCACGGCCAGAAAGGTACAGTCTGTGAGCCATCTAATGGGAGAACAGCTCAACTCTGAGAAGGAAGACGTGCACAGAGCGCCATTGATACAGAAGCCGATGAATCATCAGCATCGAGTATTTATAGCATAGGATTGGGGGGTGGGGATGAGCTCCTAATGAGGCTCGTTGGGAAATCACAAAGCAAAGTCATCACAAAAAAGCACGTACGGGCTGAGAGTGGGATGCTGGAGGAGAGCATTGCAAGAATGTGGAGGGGAGTGAAAAATTGCATGCATGACACCATTTGACTGGAACGCAAACCAACAAAAACTCCCAAATGTTTTTATAGTGTTTCAGTTTCAATTTGCTTGATCTCCACAGACATCCTTTTCAAAAATCTTTAATGAGGTGTTAATGAGAAAATTCTACTGGAATTATTTGCACCAAACAAGAATGTCCAAGCTGGCTGGCATATTGTAATGTTGAACATGCTTATCAGTTTTTTACATTTTATTCTGGCACTGTTACTTACAGTGCATTAGGATAATCTTATTTCTGGTGTGGACAGGAACTGAGGGGGCATCCGAGCAGCAGTCTGCCTTGTTAGCCCGGTGTCCAGCAGAGAGGTTCCAGTAAGGAGGACGTAAATTGGCTTTGTGTGCTCTGTGTGGGCGGAAGGCCTGCGCGGCGATGGAAAAGCGGCTATCAGAAGCCGAATTTGCGTCTGTGGAAACATTGCGGCGTTATTAACATTCGCTCTGCGGGCAGCGGGTGGGGAGAAGGCATGAGAAGCGAAAACGCCAGCCCGCTTCACACATCGCCCCCTCTCTGCCGTGAGGGGCCGCGACCGCAGAACGCGGGGGCACCTTCTCTCCGGAAACCGTACGTGTGAGGATGTGTGTCTGTGTGTGTGTGTGTGTGCACGCGTGCGCATGGGTGTGGGTGTAATTAATCTAAGATAAGCCAAAGTTAAATTAACATTTGAACAATCCCACATGCATACTAAATTAAACATGAAGGGTACATTTTATGTTATGGCAATTTAAAATCTGAGAAGAGCACATTAATTTATTCATGAAAAAAGACCCACACGATTTTGATTAGACACGGAGACAAGGAATTCAAACCACAGCATACAGACACACTGTGGGGCATACAATTACAGTTTGAGTTTGAGAATAAATATTACAAGAACTAGTACGAAGAAGCATTGTTGTATTTATATGAACCCAAAGCATTTTGAAATCACATTTGGATGAAAAACTGCCTCTCTACAAGGGTGACAAACTTGGCGAGGGGTTATGGGTACAGAAAAGAGTTCAAAACTGGCTGGCTTTACACCAGGTATCAACTCAACTCAACAGCTAAAGTATTCATGTTAGTATTATTATCATTATTACATTGCCAGCAATCTTATCCAAGGTGATTTACAACTTTACACCTGTACATCTGATAAAGCCATTTATACAGCTTGGCAGTGTTTTTTTTTGAAGAAGAAGAAGAATCAAGAACCTTCACCATTGGTACAACAACAGGTCCCTACATAGGAGTCAAACCTACCGGGTCTAGTTCCTTTCTGTTTCCTGCACCCTCATTGGCTAATTTGCATTGTCATGCCCTTATACCACAAGAGGCCAATCTAAGAGAGGGGAGGGGCTTATTCATCCCTCACTTGGCCCCCATCCAGCAAGTCAGTAAATGGTGCAGACTTCAAAACAAGAGACCAAAGTTGATGACCCATAACTCTGTGCTGCATACCGAAACAGCTAAAACATCCAGAGAAACCCAATCCGATCCAAAGACGTGATGGACACAGAAATTAAACAGAAGCTATATGGGCTAACATGTATACCATCTCTGTTATACATTAAACATGTAACATATGATACACACTAATTAATAAACTGACTGTAATGTCTGATGCTAGGCTGGAACTGGGACTTAATGATGTCCTCTTATGGATTAAATATAACTAGATAACTAGCTGCAGAGCATGCACACTTCCCAGCTACCACATAGAAGCTTGACAGCTATATATTAGATATGCCTATGGATACCTAAGCAATGAGAATTTAGCTTAGTGACATTAACCATAACTAGTACATGTTAGCTAGTTATCTGTGTCATAGTTTAACATATTTCTCTCTTAAAATGCAAACAAGGACCAACAACCAAGCAGGTTAAATTATTTGAGCTCTACTCAGTGTTGGCCTCTGGGCTCATGGCCAAACTGGGCTGAGGGTATATGTGCCGCCCTCACCTTCCCCTCTCTATACACCAATTCTAGTGACCCTCTCGGTGACGTCAGCAAGATGTGACACTTGGCAGGGGAGACCTTCCAGGAAGGAGAAAAGATGGTGGATTAGAGCTAGCCCTCATTAGCCCTCATAAAGTGCTGCCATCACTATTCCACACTAAGTCCCACTAAGTTCTTATTGACAGAAAGGTTATATGCCATGGTTTTAAAACAATTCATAAGGGGATTACATGTGTAATCTTTTCAGACCTCTGTAGAATACATGTGGTATATTAGACAGAATGCTGAATGGTGCCATTGGTGCCACAGCCAGTTGTTACAAAGATTAAATGGATGCCACCACCACCACACTTCTTTATAAGGGTTCTCTCATCTACCTTATTCTGTTCTGTGCTCACTTGTTTATAACAGGAACGTCATGAAGCAACAACGCCTTCTGAGATATCTAAACACAATGCTCTACTTCCTGCCCTGGCACCCTGGGTCATCTTGTATAATACAATCAACACCCACACTCTACGAGGTCATAGAATCTGTCTTGTTATTTTAATTAGAAGGAGAAATGAGTGAGGCTCTGCACAGAGGAGGTCATCTTGGCAGTATTGGCAGTGTTCTGTGCATTTGATGTAGATAATGAACTGGCAGAAATTAGACAAATACATCCTGGAAAAGTAATGCGCACACACACACTTTAAAAGAAAATGTTTAAAAAAAACATGTATAAAAACGTTTAGCAAAACCATACCGAAAAATTTGTCACCAAGGGGATTATGCCTACACAATTTTGTTCAAATTGGAAGCAGCTGTTCAGTCTCACACTGTAATTGGGTTCTAAATTAGACAGAAAATTGAAAAGGAATTGTTTTATATTATAAGAAATATATGATTATGGGTTATATATGAAGTGCCATGAAGCAGCTGTGAAACAAAAAGGATGCCAAAAGAGTCTAAGTGGCTTATGTTTGTCATGCCCCATCACCACGCTCTTATATGCAGTTCACATCACAAATATCTGCACTTACCTGGAGAGACACGCATTCCACTAGTGTAAAAAGTCTTATGATGACGTTAAAAAACACACATATCCTGGTTATAAAGGAAATCAATCCTATTATAGGAAAATGTCAGGCAGGCAGGGCCTTTTACTAATTAAAGCAATTAAAACGTTTCATTCCGATTATGCTTACCACAGACCACAGAACAGTGTGAGAGAGAGAGAGGCTTAGGTATACTACTGTGACAACACATGCACATGGACTATATGCAGTCCAAGCCTCCCCAAACTCCACCCTCTCTCCAGCTCATATAAATGAACACAACCAAAAGGCATGTGCTGGGCATGTACATGTGCTAAGCCAAACGAGAGGCTTGTCACATTTAGCATGTTAAAACAAGGGGTCTGAACAAATACCATGTACGCACATGCCAATTAATCAATGGAATGCCAATGCAGCTTGGTGCTATTGTTTGGTCTAGAAACAAGTTTTTACTGCATACAGGGGTCCTCCACTCAGTCTGCAGGATGACCAAGGAGGGTTAATAATAATCTGGTCTGCATTGGTAGTTCTACCTGGACAGTAAAACAGTGCTGAGGTTTCTTAACAGTGGTTTTATTGCAGAATGGTCTAAAGAAATATTGATATGCAAATAATTCAGATAATAAATGAAATGTACTAAGAAATTAAATAGCTTTTTTACCACATGTGAGTCTGTCTCAACATTATGTACAGCATCCTGGTTGCATTCGCAAAGATTATTGGGCTATGTGAATTATTTTTCCAAATAATATGAATACCTCCTACCGCTGTCTTTTCCCCAGACAAAAGAATAATTTTGCTCTGTTGACATCATAACTTACGCAAGTGTAAATGATAAAGTAGCCTTGAATGGCGCCCAGTCAACAGAGTGGTGCTGCAGGTACGTAATCATTTGAGTCCACAGCACTCTCCTTACTGCAGCTAGAGGTGAAAACCATTATCAGATCTGCTCTTGACATTCATGTCTGATTGATATACAAAATGACATTTGCTTTAGTACTGTTTGTGCGGTGTACCAGAACTAAAAAAAGAGTATTTTTTTGGTCAACTATAAATAACAGCAGCCACTTGAAATGTGGGATATAATGCAACGCACCTTCTCCTGTGAGACGCCACTAGACCTTGCAGCTCTTGTTGTCTCATTCTCTTGCTCTATATTTCTATTTCTGTTGCTCGCTCTCTCTCTCTCTCTCTCGCTCTTTCTCTCTCACTCTTGCTCTGCTGAGAAATAAACACAGTCATTTGCTGAATGAAATATCATAAAAGCTCCTAAATACAATGATAAATTACATTCAGGTTGCGTAGCAGCATGGATTCCGTCACTGGCTTTAAAAAAGTTTGTAATCATAATTATAATAATCACAGAAAGAATATTTTCTGTGCCACCATTGACAAAAAGTATTAAGAGACTGGATGTGATGGGGGGGTGGGGTGGGGTGGGGGGTGGGGGGTTCAAATCACTGTTCGTTGGTGTTAAATTGCATTATCAAAATAACAGCAGCACACATTTTAGTGAGACAACAAGGCCATTTGGAGAACAGATGGATTTCCTCCCAATTGGAGTACCAGATTTGTTTGATGTTCTGTTTACAGGCACCTAGCCAGCGAGAGTTTGCATACGGTCATAGTCAAATGAGTAATTCTGTAACTGACTATTACTCATCACCGACACAGAAGCAGAGGCTATTCAAATATATTCTTTTCTTTCATTTCCCTCTTTTCTCCACCCATTCACTGTCCTCTTCACTCCAGAGATATGGATGATCAGCCCTCCCCAGCAGAGGATGAGGGAGTGCCCTGGTCGAGACTGTCACACAGGGCTGGGAGGTGTCAACTCAATCTCACCTGCACAGAGACAGCCAGAATGGATCACTGTCACATACCCAGCAGTGCAGAATTGTGTGTGTGCCTGTATGTGTATGTGTGTTCATGTAGATGGGTGTTAATGGGAAAGAGAGATCGTTATAGAGAAATTAATAAGATACTGCACAAATCCCATCTGCAATATATTTATCAGAGCATTGCCCATAAGGTAGTGAGTGAGAGAATGCTGATGCCATACCCTTTCAGTGTAACAGCTGTGATGACACCACAGTGCAGTCTATTGTTGTCTTCCTGTGTCTCAGAAGCATCCATCTAACACTGAAAATGAGGGTTTAATGAGGGGCCAAGATCTCCAGCTCTTATCTAGACAGGATGAACAATTATTTAGTCATTCAGTGATATAAGTGGACTGGAGTGCTTTTGCTATGTAACAGCTCCAACCAGACACGTTCCCTCACTTTAATTTTGCACTCGTCTTTTGATGTATGTAAAGCTCCAACTGGATGCACATTTTAAAATAAATTATGGTGACAATGTGTCAATGCATGCTGTTCCCACTGTGTATGAGACATTGTGTATGAGATGGTTGATACGTGGAGTGATACACTATGTGTATTAAATGTGCATTTTTTACCAAATGACATGCTAATAAATCTTCACATCAGCTATCATGAATCAACAAAGTTGCTTTTGAAAGGTTTGCTAAGAAATATTTCCATGTTTCATGAAGGCCTTACAATGTTACACTCAATATGAAGCTGGACTGTAAATTTATTTAAAAATATTGTATATTCATAGCATACATTAAGTTATTTGTAATTATTTCACTGGTGCAAAAAGGTATGTCCTTTCAAAGAGACACAGGGAGACACAATGCCATGTTACAGAATGTTTAAAGACTACTCAAATGTCACTAAACCGCAATCACTCTCACTGTGGTGCCCACAGAGAGATGCGTCACCATGGATACCATGGAGAGATGCGGGTCACAGAGGGTGAAGCCAATAGCGGGGTCTGTGATGATGAAAGCAAAAGAGAAAGGTAGCAGATGAAATGATGCACTATATGAGAGGATTATAGGAGATTACGGGCCACCACCTACAGAATGATAGGGCCGTTCCTTTAGGTCAGTGTTTGGGTTTTCCTGGGCAAGTTCAAGATTTCCAAAAAGAGGGAGATATTGACACCCTGGCTTGACAGCAAAGAGACCCTCAGGTATAATATAAATATTAATCACGGATGTGAAATTCCCAGTTGATGTTGCGTTGGGAAATAGAAGGAAGGCAATCCTGTCAGACTGGTCAGAAACCTTGATCCACGAGGAGCGTAAATTGCTTATAATTTCCAGCCACATGGAACTTCGCATGTGACAATCATGTTTTCCTGGCTGGATCTTTACAGTAGTAATGTGCCTTGCTATAAGACAAAACAGCAGCATCCCACTTCAGATTTCAACCCAAAATGCAGGTAGTCATATGCTTAGTGCCCACGTAAGTACTCCTGTCCTGATATTTTAAGAAACGTGTCATTTGATATTATAATTCAATGGAACAAGGAAAAAGAAGAAAATAGAGGCTACAGGGTATATGATAATTCAAGAGAGGACAATGAGAATGATTAATGAGTAGACACAAAGTACTTGGGAGAGAATACGAGTGTTAGCACTCATCATCTGGACCAGAGGGAGAGAGGACCTGCGCACTCCATGCTGTCCACAGGTTGATGGCTGGCCTATCAGCTGTGAGCAGCAGCAGGAGTCCAGGGGGAACAGGGCCTCTGGTGAACTGGATGTATTGATCAGAGTGCTAATGAGGTACACACTGGGCACAGGCTCTTTGATCAGTGTGGGGGCCCCCGCACGTTCTGTGACTTGGGCTCATCGCGTCCTCCCCAGGCATACTCATTCTCCTGAGCTCTGTGGCACTGGAGGTGGGATAAGGAGAATGTAGTTTGGAAACAAAGCAAAGAACATGAACTGTATCATAGTTTTAGTCAGTATATATTCTGCTGCCAGATTCTAGAAATGAATTAGTCTAGATCTTGTGCACTTCAGATCATTTGCACAAGCATGCTAGCCTGTATGTTTACACACACAGATCTTACACATACACGCACACGCACAGACACACACAGACAGACAGACAGACACACACACACACACACGCACACACACACACACACACACACACGCACACACACACACACACACACACACACACACACACACACACACACACACAGATGCTGACATTGGTCTGTGAGGTGATGCTTGATCTAGAAAAATCACAAGGGGGCAAACAGATGCCAGCTTTATGCAGTGAAAAAGCTTTTCTAATTCTCAGCCCTGCTTAATTTCTCCTCTGTTAAACATGCCTTAGCCACAGGAGACCAAAGTGTTACTGCAGCAGCTGGAGAAGACAGAGGAGATCACCAATAAGGGAGGCGAGGAGCGCTCTACAAGCTTTTCATTATATAATTACCACCATCTTTCACCACTGCAATCAAATGCTTTTGTTGGATCAATTGACTTGCAGTCTGTATGACAAGTAAAATATAGGGTTTTAATGTCCAACATGCAGCTCAGCTGTAACTAATTGAATTTTATGTCAACCTAATTTGGATAAGCATGTTATTCTGACACTTCTGCAGTCATTTTCTCTGGAAGACAAAGAGAGAGGGAGGGAGAGAGATACAAAGAGAAAGACAGAATTAAAAGCATATTTCACACACTTGTGATCCTTCAACAGTACAGTCACTATGTGTAATTTAGTGCCAGCCATGAAAATCAGCCACGTGTAGATTACAGCAGCAAAGGATCATAAGCTAATTTGCCTGGCTGTCAGATGTGGTTTGTCAGAGTGTAGGGGTTATTTTCTTGGCCAACTGAATGTGTTTACCTCATGCTCCCATGCTGACAAAAAGGAAAACGTGAAGTAGAATGTAGAAACAGGTTAGGTTTTTCACTGGATAATACTTTAGCATTAAAACTGAACATGCATTGGTGACATCCAGACACCAGGATATAATACCAATCTGCCATTATCCCAGCAGTTGTCCTCTTGGCTGGAAGGCAGGGTGAGTATATGTGGACTTAATATCTGGTGTCAGTGAAACTGGCAGATGGGGAAATCAATTTTGCTTTGCCTTGGCCTGTCTGGTCCATTCCACACTACCTCAGTATGACAAAAGGTCACTTTTTCTGAAAGCACAGGTGATTGACAAGGCAGGAAGAGCCAGCCACACAGAGACAGATGGAGAGGGAGAATGTGAGAAAATAGATTTGGGGGATATTGTTGGTAGTTTTGATTTGAAAAGGTCTGAGGTCACAGAATTAGGTTAACAGGTGCTGTGATAGTCTTTGCCACCTATTTTATAGTGTTCCTGCTATCATCGAAAGCAGAGAGCCAACTAAATCAAATGTTTTGTTTGGTGCAAAAAAAGAAAAGATGTTTTCTTTGCAGTGATTCAGTCTATAGAGTTCCTCTATTTTTCCAGATATTTTGGTTATTTCTGTACATGCAAACATTCAAAATTAATCTGTTTTATCCTGTCAACTGGAAATATGCTCCGGGTTGAGCTGGGTCAAAAGCATAATTATGATTTTTGTGAACATTTTGCTGTCCTGCAGGGCTTCACATCACTGCCTGGAGACATATGTAGGTATGGTGACACGAAAGATATACTCTCAGGTTTTATTCACCAGATACTGCAAATGCGTTGGGCATTTAAAAAAAAAAAAAAAAACAGAATCCCCTTGTTTCCTTAAAACTAATCTCTCCTAATTCATCTTAAATTTCTTCATTGCAAACAATATGGGTTGGATTTTTTGTTCCCAGTAAAATGCATTCAGTGGCAGCTGAATTCAACAAAATTGCAATGAACCCAATATGCCCATCTAATTTTTTGTAAAATCCGTAACAATGTTTGTTTTAGGTCCCAGGTTTCGCCTACATATAGCTGTAACACCTGAATCAGGATGGGTATGTGTCTACAGGCTCTTATTACCGGAGGCCAATTACAAGGAAGAAGCCTGTTTCAGAAATCTATGCAGAGTAAAACAGAAATCTCAGCCTCTTCTCTGGCAATGAGTCATAGACAAAGAAATATGAGAGTTCTACCTTGCAGCAATTCTAAACAAGAGCGAGAAGAGTACAACATAAAATCCTTATCTTATCAGCCTCTATTTTTGCCTGCGCCTCACACACTTACACACACACAAACATACACACACAAATTCTCTCTTTTTCTCTCTCTCTCTCTCACACACACACACACACACAGTTCTGACCTATGAGTCATCCCAGTCCCACTTTCAGTCGCTCTGTGCGGTCTTCAAAATATTACAGACCAATGCTTCACGAGAGCAGACAGCCTGTGCATATTGAGCTCCCTGCCTCAATGGGCACTTAGCAACTGAGGTCCATGACATGTTTAACTGTCAGTTGGAGAAATCATCAATCACATCACCGGCAGAGCTTCAAAGTAATGCAGGGAAGTCTGGATGGAATGAGCAAACAAGCACAGTGGGAGCTGGAGCTAAATATGAGTCTTGAGTGTTCTCCGGAGTACTGATGTAGAAGGGTATGCACAGCCAGCGCTGTACTCTGACCCATGGCTGTGGGGGTCACACTTGATCACTGTTAGAGCACAGAGTGCGCTGGAAGGGCCCTAAGTTAAATTAATTCCTTGACCAAATTGGTGAATTTTTTAACCTCGTAAAAGTAAACATTTTCAAATAAAGACTTACTGTGTATATATTCCTAATTCCTAAAGATCTGTCCATCAAAATCATGCAAAAGACTGGGCATACAAAATGCCTCAGTTTAATTTGTGCAGTATTGGGTACATTTCTGTATCAAAGTGCTCCACCGTACACTTTTGGGAGATAGGCATGACTTTATGAAGCCTTGCTCCTCTTTGACTGGCTATGGGAGGTCTGTTGTGACGGTGATTTCACACGCAATGTTAAGCAACAGCATTTTACACTACACTTTGTAGCACAGAAGTCCTTACAACCTATTCTGCCATAAATATTATTTGTCCTTGTCAAAAGAATATGGTAAAAACTGTATGCGTAATAAGGAATGCTGGGAACATACTAGGTACTTACTCAAATCTACAGCAGCAGGAAGCTTTTCTGAACTTGACTCTTACATGGGGAAGATGACCTGCCTATAAAATCAGGGTGACCCTACAGCCCATCTGAGACAACTCCAACATTGCAGTAACGTTGAAACAATCCACTGCTCATCCATTATCCATTCTAGTCACTGCTGCTATGTTGTTCGTTATAAAAACCTTTTGCGTGATAGCTTGGTCTGGATAAGCGTGAGGATGATCACACACCCAAAATGACCTCATCGTAACTTCAAGGAGATAACTTTCAGAAGGCAATCGTATTCTGCAAAAATGTTCTGAAGATGAAGCACTAGAAAAACTAACAAAAACATAAATAATCTGAACATTTATTCTTGTCTTCTTTTTTTTTTTGATGCCATAAAATGTAACACTGATTCATTTAGAAAATACCAAGAAGACTCCTACACCTTTTACATTCATACATCTGCACCAGTATACCAACATAACTCAGCAATGAGGATAGTCTCTTTAATGACTCCAGGGGTTTATTTTTAGCTGCAGTGTATCATTCCATGACAACAAATGAGGTGGAGGAATCATGCCACTCTTCCCCATCTGTACCTATCATATAACATCAATCCAAAGTGGTAGAACTGAGCTGGCCACAGCAGAATTAATAAAATGACACGAGCATCACAATCCTGAATTTGATCTGTTACCGGATGATGTGCAAATATTTAAAGTTGGTGAGCCATATATGCAGAAAAACAAATGAAAGCATGTGAAATGCTGTAACATGGCAGAAATGATTCAGAATAGTGTTTTAGTTTTAATATTGCTTTCTGACAGAGGGTCGAATTGCCTGAGAAGACAGAAAGCATAACTGCCCTTGAGATGACTTCTTTTTTTCTTGACATTTTCAAGCTTTTGTAAGAATGAAGCATAATAGATGGAAACAGACAGGGTTTAGAAGATCTAGAGTGAGCTGTGTTTGTGAGGCTCTGGCTGAGAAACACTTGTGCTGTTGCTATTCAATCCTGTCAATGTTATTTATTATGATAACACTACAGTATAATAATGAAAGACAGACCCCTCACTAAAAACAGGTTATAACTGTGTGAAGTGATAATGACATGCAATATTGTATCGTTACTACTTAGCATCTCTGCCTATCTTTGTTTCCCTGTCTCTCTGTCCTTCTGTCTCTGTTTGTCTGTCTGCCCCCCCCCCCCCCCCCCCCCCCCCCCCCCCCCCTCTGTGTGTGTGTGTGTGTGTGCGTGTGTGTGTGTGTGTGTGTTTTTTATTGTAATGCAAAATTAATCAGATCCTGGTCCACTGTAGCATAACAAGACGTCATTGGTCCTGACATTCATTACCAAAACATTTTCTCCTGGTCTTTCTTGGCTTGCCATAATTGCAGTCTGTCACAGATAGACATAGTCCTTCTGTGTATGTAGGGTTATGTAATGCAGCTATGTAACTCTCATGAACTGGACAAATAAGAAGGAGAAAACAATGCAGTCTGTACATGAGCAAGTAGTTTAACAGCAGTCCGAATATCACGTTTTAACTGTCATATGCTTTAAACAAAGTGTGACTTTTCCAAGCCATTCTGTTGTTCTGAGTTTGTTTGTTCTGCTGGAAAGAACTCATTTTATAATGAGGGACAACCACGGACAGCACACACCCTGGCTGGCTGCACTGCCAGCTTCCACCTACAAGAGCAGATTTTTATGAATGGAGCTGGTGAAGTGAGGTCGTCGTGCTGACGGACTATTCTGTATTTATAGATCTCCTTGCTCCTCCGCCCCCAATCCCCATCCCTAACCACACACACACACACACACACACACACACACACACACACACACAGATACACACACAAACATAAATACAAATGATGCACAATCCAACCTCCCCCACCTTCGGTATGAGGCAGCCTGCGCCTGTCCGCTACTGCGCGGAATTCTCAGAAGACAGTGACTCAGTTCCTGACACACACACACACATACACACACACTCACCCCACACACATCTCGATGTGACCTGACTGAGAATAGAGCTCCTGACGTCAAGCCCAGCTCCTGATGCGAGTGGCTCTCGCCTGCCCATATCCCTCCCCGGCCCCACCGACAAGCTGCCCCCAGGTTAAACAAACAAGATTATGAACAACAGGCAATCAATGAGCTGCTGAAAAAGGACCAGCCAGGATCACTATGACATCCAAGCAGAGACTCA
Organism: Megalops cyprinoides; assembly: GCF_013368585.1. NCBI lineage: Eukaryota > Metazoa > Chordata > Actinopteri > Elopiformes > Megalopidae > Megalops > Megalops cyprinoides. The sequence goes on from NC_050591.1 coordinate 23,960,648, forward strand.
CAATGGGAGAAATTTAGTCTAATGAGAGCTAGATAAAGAAACAAGGGTCATGATTCTCAAAATCGCAAGACACCCCCCCCCCCCCCACCAATCAGTAACTCAGGTGAATTGTTACAGGAAATTCCCACATAGTATGGTTGGAAATGCAAGAAATCGCAGTTACTCCAGTTAGCTTGTCGTGTCCTCACTGCATCTATTCATTGTGATAACCACATTATGAAGCATTAGAACAAGAGAGCAATGTCTTAGAGCAATGTTTTGGAATGTTGTGTAACATTGTCCATCAAAACACTCACACGTCTGTGAAGTCTGCAACAGACCTTTGAGTAAGGCCATTTCTGGATGGGTGATTGCACTGATTAGCAGCCCAAAGCCTGAGGTCTGTTGCTGTACACTTTAAGGTACTTCACCTCATTTCCTCTCCAGGATACCACATAATTTCTGAATTTCTACATTGCCTAGAATTCAAGACATCTCTCTGCCAAATATCTGACAACAAATCCATGCATACCTGACCATTACACTGCTAATTCCTCTGCATGCAAAGCATTCCTTTGAAATGAGAAGATCTTACTTCCAAAACAAAGCCTGGGGACAATTAAGTCAGCTTTCAGGACCAGACGCTGCAGGTTTAAGCAATAAATAGCTTGTTATTTATGGCAGTCTAGCTTGAGCAATTACCCAAGACACTTGAGCTGCTATTATCTCTTTTCTGCTCAGAGACAGCGAGTGTGTATGGGTTTGTTTTTGTGAGTAGCCTATTATGATTACAGCACACAGAAAAGGGAAATGTCAAATGGACGACTATGTTAAGAACTAAATCTATGCCTGCGTCTGGACATTTGATCAAGTTGGAAGTGAGGTAGCATGCACACAAACTCAAATTACCACCACATGCATGGAGGATTCCAATTGGACTGTTGAAGAGGATAGGCAAAAAAATAACCTAGAAAAATTACTGAAACGAATGCAAAAAAGTAACAGAAAGTGAGAGGATACTTGTCTTTGCAGAGACAAAAGAGAAAAAAAATTACCATAAAAAATAACTTTTTCAATTTGCAGAGGCCAGGAATGACTGAAATCATGGAGTGAATGGTGGTTTCTTGTGGGATGTACACTTTTCACCTGCTCTCGACATGTCCTGACGAGCTTTCTGGTGCACGTCCACATCACAGCCGCTGCCAGGAGTGCCCGTCGCTCCTGTCTCCTCTTGTCATCGCCGCTTCTCTGCAGTGGAGATCTGCGGCGGCGAAGCGTCCTCTTGGTGTTTGCGGATTTGGCGCGTGAGTCATCGCTGGATTTAACCCTATCCTTTCCGGGCATTAATGAGAAACATCGCAGACACACCCTTAAGCGGCTTTTATGTTAATTCAAGCCGTATATTCCATTTCAGTCAATCGCAACCAGTGTCTCACTACGACAGGTATGCTGGTGGGCTACACTTAAATATTTAGTTAAAACATGCGTGTTTTAGTTTGTTTAAATATGCTATCGACAGATGCACAGACATAAATAGATGGGTGACTAATGAATTAAACCCAAACGGGGGGTGGTAGGGGGCAAGCGAGAAAAGAACTTTTTTGGGGGTTCCACTCACGAAAAACAAGCGAGTGTCTAATTTGATATGTCCCAATCACACAGCATTTTCATCAGCTGAGCGAAACAATGGTACATAAGAGACGAGTTTCATATAAGTGGGTCTTTAACCCTGGCGTCCCAAAACTGGAGAATGCTGCATTAGAATGGTCTGCGACTCATCACGGTGCACTTCATCGTCTCCCATAACGCTAAGAGTTTAAAATCAGGCCATTACATTGTGATTAATTAATAGACTAAATAAACACCCAAATATATGAATTTGTACGAACCACGAATGTTCGAATCTGTGCTATGGGTCATCACGATAAAATATGCACCCCTTTGACAAGAAAGCCAAGACACACCAAAGAAATCTGGTAGAAATAAATACAAAAGACAGTAACCTGTCTTGAACTTTAACTCACTTTTTCTTTTTGCATAATTTCATCTACTTAGTAAAAATATCGCGCGCTCACACACACACACAAACACACACACACACACACATTTTCATAGGAACAGTATTGCGTGCGATTTAGTGACGCACGAGTCAGGTGGTGCCTCCTATAACTGGGGGGATCTGTCCGGGTGCTGAAGAGAGAAAATACATGTTCGCTCTGTGAGTATAAGGGAGATGCTGTAGACACTCGCGATTCTCGACTGAACTAGTTGCAAAGGTAAATTTCGCACATCTTTTCTTTACAATGTATTCTATGTAATTGACAATAGGCTGTAATTATCAGGCTTTTCGTCATTAATTATGCTTGCAGATGTCTTTTAAATTGATTTTGGCAGCTCCGTCTTGTGAATTTCCTTGCAACCTGATGCATGCACTTCCCTCCCCCCTCTCTCTCGCATACAAATTGCAATGGTTATAATAGTCATGGTTTCTACCTTACATACCCATTTGGCAATATTGTCTCCAGTAGCGTCCAAAAATATTACCTTTCTGTTAAAATAATGCGTATCGCGCATAAATTCCACTTACCTGCTTTAAATATGCGCATGGCTGGCAAGTTCGGGAGTTCTACATTATGTTTGTTTCAGTCTCGTTAAATGCTATAAATCGCGATATATCTAGTGTTCAGCAGCGGTGCAACAAGACTGAAGAGCAAAGGGTTACCTTGACAACCAGTAGTGACTCATTCAAAGGACCAGCAATTTGAGAACTAATGCGATTTTACAGCTAAACCAAATGTTCGTGTACCTATCGCTTCACACAGATAATTGTGTTTTGCTGAACAGCTAATCCATTCTCAGCCTGAAAACACCGCGTACGAAATCCAAGACAAAACACAAAGTAAACAAAATAATTGTATGGGCGTATGTGGCGATCTCTGTAGAGATCAGGGAATCTGGTTAACCTGCGTTGCCCTGCCATTTATCAGTTGTAAACAGATAAAAACGTATATAACCAAACTTCTGCATTTCGGCCCATCTGAGCTTAGCTGGTTTAAAAGGGATCCCACTCCTGCAGGGAAAACAAGCAGTGTGGTACGTTAGAGAGTGAGGAGGGAAGAGAGCGTGACTCCGGAAAGGTGTGCACTGGCGGTCAAGGGAAAAGGGGAGACAAGATGGGAGAAATGAAGGGAAGGTGTTTTTAAATAACCTCTCAGAAATAATAAGCCTTTTTATTCATTCCTATTACATCTGAGATGGATAAACATTTATGATGGATAAACAGCATATCCAAGTGAGATAAGGCAGCAAACTGGCCATCTTTCTTATGCTGTTTTTTATCATTATCAATTTCAGGCTGCTACAAGATGCTGTCACTTCTCAAGCTCTCTGTGGCTGGAGCGCTGTTCCTGCTCACCACCCTCCTTCACACCTGCGGGGTGCAGAGTGCTTCCCTGAGACCGCACAAGCTGCGGGGAGGCGAGACGGAGGCCAGGCAGCCGGGTCCCTATTTCGTGCCCAGCACAGACATGGTCAAGGCTCTCGAGTACATCGAGAGCCTCCAGCAGCAAGCGGACGGGGCCGATGAGGACGCCGTCCCAGACTACGACGACGACATCGACAGGTTCCGTTCCCTGCTGCGCCTTGCCCCGGTCCAGAACCAGGAGGAGGCGACGGACCGCAAGAAGGCAGCTGGGAGAAAGGACGACAAGTCCCAGCAGTGGCTGAAAGCGGTGCTGAGGACACTGCAGCAGGCAGGCAAGGAGCCCAAAACTGCAGGGACGCAGACAAACGCACGCCACAGTCATGGCAACAGGAAGGAGCCAGATGATGGAGCTGATGACAGCCAGACAGGAGAAGCTGGGGACTATGAGGGCTATCCTTTTCCTGAGCACAGCAAGCCGCGTAAGAAGTACCCGCTGATGTTTGAGGACGAAGACTCCAGGGAGAGCCCCTACAAGCGCACCAACGAGAACGTGGAGGAGCAGTACACACCCCAGAGCCTCGCCACCCTGCAGTCTGTCTTTGAGGAGCTGGGGAAACTGTCTGCCGCCAAGGGCCACAAGAGGCAGAGCCTGGACGAGGACGAGAAGTTCTACAGGGACGACGATGATGACATCTACAGGCTTAACAACCTGGCATATGAGGATGTGACCGGGGGCGAGGAGTGGACCCCTGTGGAGGAGAAGGTCGAAACGGAGGAGGAGGTTAAAGACAGCCGAGAGGAGTTTGACAGGGGCTCCGATGAAAATGAGGAAGAAGATGACATGAAGAGATCCAGCCAGCCTGCCAAATACAGAGAAAAAGAAGACCCAGACGATGTCACCAAACTGGTAGATTATTACCTCCTGAAAATCCTGGAGAAATCAGAGCAGACAGAGCAGAAGAGAGACAGAGCAGAGGAAGAGAAGAGATCAGCCCGGACATCATTTGAGGTGGACCCCCAGGCGATTTATCAATTGATTGACATCTCACAAAAATTACAAATCCCACCCGAGGACTTAATAGAGATGCTTAAAAGTGGAGAGATTAAAAAACAAGACAAAATGTTACAGCCAGACGAAGAAACCGATGATCTGGACAGAGTTGAGGAAAAGCTGACTCAGATCTCATCTTACAATAAAAATAAAAGCCCGGCAGCTAAATTCTACAACAGACGGCTACCTGAGATGCTTGCAAATGATATTCCAGATGACTTAAATACAGAGGATATTCTGAATATTCTTGGGCTGGAAAGCCTTGGGAACCAGAAACCAAAATACCTTCAGAAGCAAAGGCAAATCAAGACCACACCAGCAAGGTATTATGTCCCTAGTGGCAGACGAGGAAATTACATCTTATCTGAGCCTGGCGTTTCTAATAAGAGAGAGGCCGACTATGATGATACAGTTGACGAGGATGAGCTGGCAGCCTACCTTGCAGCCAAGATGTTGGCCCAGTATCCCAAAGTAATTAATAAAGTGGACAACAAACGCACCTCTCAACCGTCTCCCAAAGAAGAGCAGCTTGCGCTTGGAACATTTGAGCAGGCAATGCAGGATTATTTCAACCAACTGGCCACTGATAAAGGCTCATCAGCAAAAAGACTATCAGAGACCGATGATTTAGGTGGTTCACCACAAACACAAAGCTTGGACGACGAGACGCTGCTGAAAATGCTAGAGTACCTAAACCCAGAAACGGGAGAAAACGAAGGAAGGGACGTTTACGGGAAAACAAAAATTGGTGGAATGTAGTGGGTAGAGCTGGAGATACAGATATTATATATTGTTTGATGAAAACAAATCATAATAAAATACTTTAAAAAATGCAATTGTGTGTAGTTAAAGTACTTTAACTCTTCATAGAGCTAAGTTCGACTAACAGTTTTAAAAAGTCTAATTTGATGTAGGCCTACTGGGGAGAAAAAAAATATATTCGTTGTAGTTTGAGTTTGTGGTATTTAAAATGTTCGAATAGTTTCAACTATAGGTGTTATGAGCGCTCCCTCCTTTAATTCAGCATATTAACGAGCCTCATCTGCCATATACCTTAACACACAGACACAGACAAATCAGTGTTGGGTACTTTCGGTCTTGTTGTGGTTTTCTTAGGACCATATTTTTCGTACGTGTATTCAGTAATGTGTAAAGTATATGAGATTAATAAAGCATCAACTGGTATTTTCTTCTTACTGTGTAATGTTGTCTCATTTGTTAGGCAAAGATAAAAAAAAAACGACCATACTCACTAAAACAAAATAGACTCCTTTCCGTTTTATTGCCAATATCCTTTGAATGTGAGATATTGCAGCTGTCAGGGTTCTGCAACTGCATTCTTCACTGGATTGACTCAGTCTTGTGTTTAAGGAGAGCAGGAGGATCACAATGTTCACAGCGTTTCCTACCGGAGCATGCATGAATACTGAGGCATATTTTCTGGGAAATCATAAAATTGATTATCACCGGCGCGTAAATGGCTGGCCTGGGAGAAAGAGTCTACTTTCAGCACCAGGACAGCTCCTGTGGCCATTCTGAAGCACAGCTAACTTTGGCACAACTACACCAACCCAATTATAGGTTAATGGGGGGGGGGGGGGGGTGATTTCATGTTTGTTGATGATGATACGGTTGCAGAGCTGCATTCATTTTTGACGAGACTTTGACGAGGAAAAGTCATGATCCGATTCAACAGCAGCACCACACCGACACAAACACGCACAGCTTTTTAAAAATCTGGCCCAGGCTGTTGAGGTAAAACTAAATAATTGGTTTCCATTTTGAACATCATCTATCCCTGCCTGTGGACAAACGCATTATAAACCCGCCGTCCTTTGAGAACATCAGGTCTGACTGATGGCGATGTCCATAAATGTCTCTAAATGTTTCTTCCAATAAACGGACTGAGAAGCCACATCTGAACGTGAGGCATGCTTTTAGTTCTCCATGTATTTGCAGACGTCTTGCATTTGAAATGACCTTTATCTGGGCAAAATAACCAACTAGCTTTCAAGATCAGAAAATCTGTTGCATTCAGTCATTCATAAAGCCCATACAGACCATGCACAAACACACAAAACGCTAATTTATACTACTCTCGCACAATATTTCAAAGCATGACAAGCATGACAGCATCGGGATTCTAAGAATGTGTATAGCCTATGATTTACATGAATTATATATGAAACTATTAAGAAAATTAGACATTTTTATATGAAAATAGGATTTTATTTTCATGAAAAAGACTAAAAATAGACAGTTTTGACAAATATTGATTTCCCCTCTCAAAAATAACCCCTTCTCTGCTGGTCCAATGCTCTGCTTGGAAGGACATTTGAGTACTGTAAATCAATACCATTCAAACTGAAAATGGAATCTTGTACACCCACTTAAAAATGTACTTACTGCCTGTTTCTCAGTAAATATACAAATATATCAGATTGATAAAAGTGGAATGCTTTAGGTGAAATGGTGATGCAGAAGAACAATGGTGGTGATTATGCATGTGCAGAGCAGCTGAATCAATTGACATTATTGTGATTATCATGTCTGGTGATAGCCATAATTATAATTACATGCAGAATATTACATTTAATGTTACATTTAATGCTACATGTAATGTCACTAAGGATTTGGATCTTAACAGCAGATAGCTATCACAATCGATACAGTAACTATGTATAGCTATAGTTATCTTAACTTCATTTCTGGTGACATACAAAACAGGCTTTAAAATGACAACAAAGTACAGAAAAAAGATACATTATTTGTTAATAACATCTTTACAGGCCGTTACAACAAGACTTACAACAAGCCTGACTTACAACAAGGAGGACGAGATTAGCCAGTATGAGATTTTAGCAGCCTTAAGAGAAGTTTGTAAGGGTGTGCAAAAAAGCACACATTAACATATAAATGTTGTGGCAATGTCTTTGTGCTGTCTTTCCATTACCAATATTTCTTCAAGTTTACTTCTATGGAGTTTCAGTGTCGTGGTTCCCTTTTTCACATTTCAAAAGGTGGGTTTGCTCATGTATTCCTCCATTGTCTACAAATGAAATAATACAAATGCATCAGGAATGCAAATCATAGTCAAATAATTGACACTGCAGATCACGTGTGAAACATAAATGATTCCACCCCCCCCCCCCCCCACCTCCTTGTGTTAGTTTCCACATCATATTGTATTTGAACTACAACAAAATCACTAAGAGAGAAAGATTCCGGGATCTATGAAGCACAACGGACTGCAGATACAGGTTATAGTACTGTGCGTCACATCACAGTGTGGAGCTGTTTCCCAGAAGGGTCTGGTGAATATTTCCACACAGGGGCTCACAGCATGTATAACAGAAATATGGGAACTATGGGAACACACCTCTGCTCTTTTTTGGGATCTGGAGATATGCTCATTTTGTCTTGTTATTTTGCACATGCATAATTAGTGAAGGTATATGAATAACAAACATGTTTGTATTCCATAGAGTGCCCTCAGCATATATTAGTATCCCTCATTAAAAGGGGAAAAAGATGACAAGCAAAGAGTATGTAAGTATTAGATCATTTTTTCAGCTTATTGTTTGTTATACTTTAATTATGACTGCATTGCACGGATAAATAATACATTTTACTAAATAAAACACATTTATATATTCCACTAACAAAATAACATTAATAAAAAAAAACAAATATTCATCATCCCCCATGGAGGGGCAGTAAATCAGCTCATCCCATGTAATACCCCAATAACAGCCTACTGCATTTCAAGCCTGGCTTATCTGTAATGTCGTGACCCAATGAACATGTAAAATGTCTAAAATAAAATTAGTTCAGCATCTGGAAACATCAGAAATTTCAGCTCATTTCCTCATGCTGCTGAAGCAAAACACCCACACACTAAGCCCCCCCACCCCCCCACCCAACCCGAGCAATGAAGCCTAAACACACAAACACATTCGCCTCGCTACCACAGAAAAGAAGGGAAGGAAATTCATACTGGGGAGAGTGAGAGAGGGGGAAAGGTAGAGAGACACCGCTGATGGAGGGACAGAGAGAGTGAGCTATGAAAAGTTCACTATGACACCGCATGTCGACTGCCTGGTCTGTCAGTCACATCCGCAATGCAACAATCCATTACTCTCCATTTATCAAACGTGTCAGCGCTTATGAGTTTTCATCACAGCCTTGTCGTCACGGTGATGGCTCAGAATACAAAAGAGGCTAGACAGAACGGGACTGGTGTCTTTTTGCTGTTCTCTGGACAAGTTTATCCTGGGTGATATGCACGGCTTACATGTTCACATATAATTTATTCAAGTCACTGGATAATTGCTACAGCAATTCAGCTTGCTCAAGGGCACAGCAGTAAACATCTTACTGGAAGCCCAGGTAACTATCAACTATAATACCCTATCTCCCATTAAATGTCATATTAGAAGGTTTGTAGCTTTTTTATTAAAATACTCATTCTTTTCCACCCTACCCTGACTCCTGTTTCGGTCTCAATACAATAATCTCAGCACAGCAACATTCTATCATTTCATGTGGCTCTATAGTCTCTCTTAGTTGGTTTCTGTTATAGATCAGACTGTGTGTTCTGTTCATAAAGTCATCTGTATTTCATCTGATATACCCAAGGGAAATGCAGAAATACCCTGGTCACACATCCACCCACCAACCCTCCCACTATAAAGATAAGTAAAGCAGAAGTCATTAAAGTAAGCCTAACATTAATACATTTACCATCACAATGCATTTGTTGGAAACCAAAGCCTTTTAAAAACCAATTAGGTTTCCAAGGTCTTGTTTTAAATCCCACAATCCCAATGTCAAACTCAGAACATTATGTGCCTCTGAAAAGCTCGAGATTGAGGGGGCCAGGAGTGCACAAGCTCTCACATAATTAATTATAGCTAATGCCAATCTGTCCAAAAGTAAATAAGCAACACTTCCACAAAAATCATATTTAACTGTCAGCAACACCTTACTGCACAAAAGGAATGTAGGTATACGTATGATTCAAATAGGTCAGAGGAGGGATAACAGTCTGTTACAGTAAATTTAAATACATCAGGTAAAGACAGAAATCTCATCATCAATCCATCAGTTTCCTTCCCTGTCTGTATCTTCCTTGCACGTGCCAGTTTTTGAGCATGTTTTCATACGTCCATGTCTTTTTTCTCATCAATGCACTTCTTACATCTTTTTCCTGTATCTATGTAAGGCTTTTCTTGCCCGAGTCTGAATGTTGCTTCTACTTTCCCTGCATCTGTGTGGGTTTGCTCCTGTCAGTGTCTGATTCACCCACCTCCTGCAGCAAGTCAGACTCCTCCATAGATTTGGCTACTGAAAGCTTAGACGTCTCCTGCACCTCGCCCCCCATAAGGAATTCGTCCAGAATGAAGTAAGCTTTCTCAAAGTTAAAGATGATATCCAACTCACAAACCTGCAGGAGCAGAGTAACGATGGAATGAGCAACAGCACAAACCATCACTGAAGAGTTTAAAACCACCTTGGACAAAATGAAATTAAACCTTTGAACAACCTTTGGCAAGAAGTTCAGAATTCAGATTTTAGAATTCAGTTTGTAATGGCTAATTAATTTTTAATACAATTCTAGCACTGGAATCAACTCAGAAGCAGATGACTGTTTAAGTATGTGGTTGTCATGATGCTTTGGAGAGGGGTGTGGCTCTTACATTGCCAAAGTACTTGTCTAGGAGCTCCACATATCGGTGCAGCACCTCCAGGGCCAGCAACTCATTGTCCTGGGGCTCCAAGCCACAGCAGAAGTACAGGCTGGCATACCTGTAAGGAGACGTGACCATTACTGAACACTGAAAAAGGCACATGGGCAAGGACGAGCAAAGCCTGGTAGAGGGCTGGGTTTTACACAGAGTGATTTCTTGGAATTTCCAGTCTCAAGGGAAATGAATGCGAAAGTATTAAGAACGTGTGAAAATTGGAATAAGACAGAGTCCAGAAGAACGAGCACGGTTCCCACACCCCTCCTCACCTCTTGTAAACTATCTTCAGGTCCCTCCAGAGCAGGAAGTTGCAGGAGCGGGGTGGTCGGGGGAGCACCATCATGGTCATGTCGCGCACAATCTTCTTCTTCTCGCGCTCCCCGAGGGGCGTGAACCACTTCTGGAGCCGAAGCTTCCCCTGCCGGCTGAAGAGCAAGAGAAAGCGCATCTGTGGGGCAAGACACACACACACGCACACACAGATACACAAACATATCCAGGACACAGGCAGACCCACACACACACAGACAAAAAGGGATGGACATGCCCACACATACAGAAACATGCACAGAGTGAGGACTGAGAAGGTTTGACCCTGCTCAGGACAGCAAGACAGGGTTGCATCAACTCAGTTGTGTTCCTAAACACACATCTCACCTCCAAACACAACTGGAAATGATCCAGTCTCACCGGCACACGTATGCCATTCCACGTCCCGTTTTTCATTTGTAGACAGAATGCATTATATTAATATTATTTGTCTGTTTTGTCAATACATACCTCTACTGCCCACTTTCAGTGATCTTATTGAAACAAGCGACACCATGATAGCTCATCCTATACTGTAAATACGTATACAGATCCACAGTGATATACAAACGATGGGCAATGGTAAGATAAGAGTGAAAGAAAGACATGCATTTTTTTATGTAGCAGACATTCTTATCCAGTGTGCATTTATATAGTATAAGCTGCATTTGTAGTTGAGCAGAAGGTGAACAAAGTAACATGTTCACAGATATAACAGCATCCAACTGAAGATTCAAGTTATCACCCTCAGCATATGATGACAGGGCCATAACAACTTAGTGATTCTCCAGACCTTCTAGGTGTTTTCAAATAGCATTGAATGTTGTAGCCCAGCTGAAACAACATGCACACTTTGCCACAGTGCCACAACAGCACTGACGAAAGATTGTGCAACAGTTTCTATAGGTCTCTGTGACCACAGGCTCCCCACACTTCATTGACTCATCAATGACAAAGGCATTTTTTGCTTTCACCAGAAGAACATCTAACTGTCAGTAGGTCAAGCTCTGCTATTTACACAACATTAAAGAATAACTAGTCTGAACTGGGAGCCATCTGTATGGGTACAAAAGCTTTACAGAGAAAGTTATGGAAGTAACAGGGAGAGATTATAAGCCGTATTGATTCAAACAATATTTGTTATCGAGTCAATCAATAATTCCATGGATGGTCTGGAATATTTTTGAGAAACACTAAAAGAGGGAGAATGGGAGGACAGCCACACAGCATGTAAAGTAAAAAAAAGACCAGCCAATCAGCTTCAGTTTACAACAGCCTTTCAAACCAGGGTATATCCCATTGAGTGACCTGAAAAGAACTGAGCAAGCAATGTACCATTTAAGCACTGTACTATACAAAGTTTAATTTAGTACATACAAGGTGAATGGTTTAGTTCTGCCCTATTGAAATAAATAAGAATCATAAAAATAATGGACATGTGTTTCAACATGTGTGCCTCAAAGGAGACATTTTGTCCTTTTGGCCTATTCTGGGAGATGTTAGTTACAGTCAGGTAAAAAACATTCCGTTTGATGGTATGGTAAGCCATCTATGTTATTTACTGAAAAATGCACATTTATTCCATCATAAAGTAGTCTTTGAAAATGGTTTCAACGCCCTGGTTGTGAGTGTAGTGGGTTGGAACTTTGGAAGGGGGTGGGGCCGTTGATAAGGCTGTTTAGCTGTTAAGATAAGAACAGGCATTAAAGTGTGTCCACAAGATCAACACCAGTCACTCTGCTGTATTCTACACAGCGTCGTGTTGAAAGTCGAGCGTTTGGAAACGAAGCTGCAGTGCCGCTAAACATCTGACGTGGCCTTCCTCTAATTGTGAACTGTTAGGCTTCACGCGCACATTATTAAAGAAAGAAAAGCATTGTGACTTGGCACAATTTGTTACTTCGGATGTGCCCTATTGTCCGTTGTGTTTTATAACCTAAAAATAAACTTATGTCTCTGCACACGCTTTCAGTCACATTTCATCTATTGCTCATACAACGGGGTTTAACAAAATTATATCCCCAGGCAGCTTGTTTAACTGCATGGATGCGGATCATTCTGCACCACAAAACACATTTTCCGCCTACAGTATTGCGATTAGTATACTTCCATAAAAAGATGAGACTTTAGACCATGTCCTAAGGTTATTTTGTCGAAGCAGTAAAATGTTTAAATTCACAATGGGTCATATACTTTTCCTTTGTGTGGTCACTGTACACAATTACCTGATAACGACAGGTGCATGGACTTGCCGGAAGCGGTTTTCACTGTAAGATCTCAACTAAAGCAGTACATACACATTGCAGACGAAGACAAAAAAATTGTCTTACCATTTTGAATCCAGTGGAGGTCGGTCAAATTTTGTTATAAATTAGTAACAACTTCGTTTCTCGCACCGGTCTGACACCTTGCACCAAGGCATAGTTGCCCTTCCCTGGGTTCTACGAACAGAAAGTTGAGCAACTCCTCCCCCCCAGGGTAATCAACCACGGCATTACCCCGCCCATCTCAAGCGTGCAGACCCCGGATTGGTGCACAGCGTCGGGCAAGGTGCGTCGGACGTACACCACCTGCAACGGTTCCTGTACTGCCCTCCACAAGAACACAGAACTTAATGTTACTTAAAAAGAAAGATTCAGATTCAAATTACAGCCGTTTTTTGGTATTATGTAACTTAAATGTGGCTGCCATCAAGAGCTCCCCAAAACAAACGCTGTACCAATAATACAATTAATTCAGCTGTTACTTTTACCGTCAAACTAGTTGGGATAGTTTATCATTACTGCTATTAGTAGTATCATTATACAGGCACAAGCTGTAAGGTCTGTGTGTGCGAGGTGGATCTGTTTACCATCAAACTTGTCAGCATATCTCACCAGTTTAAACGCATCATTAACTTTGGGTTGACTTAAGCTGGAAAAGCAAAACAGCGTTTGACGTGGTGCCGTCAGGACGTGATGTCCTTAGATACTGCGAAGTGCATATGTTATTATCAACTGAAGTAACTGATTGGTAATTAGGTTAAACTATAGCTGGCTACGACATTACATTAGCACACGCTCATATCCAGAGCGGCTAACAATTTGTACGCCCATATTACGTATTGAATGCTTGAGGCAGTAAAGTGCATTGCCCATGGTTACCTTAGTAGCAACAGGCACCTAGCCCAAAGATACAACAGCACTGACCCAAGTGGGAATCAAACCGGTAAAACATGGGTTACGAGCCCTGCTTCCGCGGCTGCCATATTGACGTATGGAAATGATAGCATGAAAAATATCTTACTTAACCCGTATAAAACTGTAGTACAATCTCTCCATTTATATTCTGAGTTTAAAACTTTGCAGGCTGTATATAACCGCATGTTGCCCCAGGTTAATAATGGGCAGCGATTATTTTTGCAGTGTAATTCTTGAAAAGTTATAAGATATTAAAAAGATGAAGACAATGTGGACAGCGTGAATCCCACAAATGTGATACACATTAACTGTAATGTTATGCCACTGTTGTTTCGAGAGTCACCGCTGGATGGCCAGTGGTATCATCCAACACACGTGACTGAAGTTTCTGTTAAAATCAGTCCAGCGTGTGAGGCAAGCGACGCCTGTCCCAAGTAAGGATGTCTCTATATCGGAATAGCATCTGGTTTTTAAAGGGAATTCATGAATACACAAGGTAGGATAAACTTGTCTTGTAATTGGTAGTTTTTTTGTGGCTACTTGTGTAATTCATATAACTTTTTCCAGCTGGCATCCAAAATGAATTAGCATGTGCCCCTCGGTTGCAACGGATAGAGGGGATGGAAAGATGCTGTTCTGAAAAACAGCCGTTGACATTTTAGCATGGAAATCCCCCAGATGGGTTTAAATCTGAAATTTAATTACAGCATCAGTGATACACATAAATCGTAATGTTATACCAGTGTTGCTTCCATCATTAGTATTATTCTTATTATTGTATTATTCGTCATTATTATTTATTATTGATGATGGAGCCATTGCAATTAGAATGTTATACATGTCAACGTCGCCACTAGTAAAGAGCGCACTGAGGTTTTGGTCTGGTGAAACGTCGTTCTGTGTCTGTCTTACAGTCAAGGCTAAATAACAATCAGGGCTTCACTTGAAAAAAGGTAGCAACTGAATGCTAGTTTCTCACAAGGAAAAAAAACACAATTTCGCTGACATTCCTTAGGTTTTCGTTACCTGGAATATGCAGCCTTAATTTTTACAATCGATCAGTGAATCCGTGAGTCTTCAGTAAGGGCTTTAAAAGGTCATAATGCAAAACACTAGTATTATGGTGCTATTTATGACTTTACAGTATGTTACCCATGTTTGTCATGTCTATGAGCAACATGCAAGATGGCACATCATAGTGATGAAATGTCAGCTTTTTTCTTTGTAAACAGTCACTCCGATCTCTACCCAACCTGCTCCAAAGTTTCCACTGTAACAAACAGAATGCCCATTTACTGAAAGGGAATGTGTGCCACCGCTCTTTCCCATCATCCCTAACAGAGGGGCCATGAGACAATGTCCACATTGACAGATTTGACACCACACAGCTTGTTCTGATGGAGCCAGCCTCAGAAGAGTTCTGCCATTTGCTCCATCTCCTATTACCCAACTGATGATGCAAGGCTATTATTAGACTAATCTAATCTTCTCAACCAGCTATTCTAATTGTTTGCCTCTTGCTTTCTTTTGTTACCTTTTTTTGTTTAGCTGATCAGTTAAGCCACACAGCTCTGTTCATGGGGCCCCTTATTTGCTATCCTCCAGCTGATATGAATTATTTGCCAAGTGTATTTTTAACTAAGCTCATATACCGTGCAGTAATTTTAATGATTTGGTGAAAGTAAAATAAATCAAGATGAGTTGAGCTTTGACCATCACTGATGTACAAGAGATCCCCTTGTTCAAAGAGTTCTTTTACCAAATCCTGTGTTTGATACTGTGTGTGGAACACACTCAACGACATAAATGGGGATTATAGACAAATTTTTCACGAGAATTGGGGTGTCTTTATTCTCACATTTGGACTCTCAGAAGTTCGCCTTTTTCTACTCACTCCTCTCCACTCAGATTTGGTTTTGTGTGTTTGCAGGAAGGGCTTTGAGGCTGCTGCCAAGCGTTTTGTGGAGAAAGACCTGGAGGTGTCTGTGGCGGGGCGGTCCTTCATGATCACAGGAGCCAACAGTGGGATCGGCAAAGCCGCAGCCATCGGCATTGCTAAGAGAGGTACAGAGGGAGGTCAGGAAGGGAGGTGGGAGGGCAGTGAGGCTGGGGTGGGTGTGTCCAATTCATCAGAAATTCTTAGTGCAGTGCTAAAGGTCAAAAGGTTTACCTTGACCTTACCTTACCAAAACATTACATTTATGGGACATTATGTTCTGCACCTGTCACTTTAACAAATTATGGATGTTTTACTCATCAAGCAGTTCAACATTGCATCTGTGAGCCATTGACAATTGCCCAGATGATTAGCAATGCATTAGCATTGGCTGATGGCACACCACTAAGAAAACACCTGGTGAGTCAAACATCTTACAGTCCCATGGGCCAGGATGTCACCTGCAGAGGTTAAACTTGTAGTCTAGCTGGCAGTTTGGTTTTGGTTCCATAACATTTGACTGGTGTGTGCACTATGCTGCCGTCTCCTTTCTTAGGTGGTGTAATCCACATGGTGTGCAGAAACAAGGACAAAGCTGAAGAGGCCAGAGCTGAAATTGTCAAAGAGACGGGCAACAAAGTCAGTTTGAACTCCTCACCTGAAATCCTTGAAGTCTTTGTAAAGCCAGCATCTTGATTCTTGTCATGAAAATGTCATAATGAAAATGTGCGCTATGTAATTTCATTATAACTCAGAACTCCATTCCTTCATTTGTAGCAAATGAGAGATGGACAGTGAATGAAAGCTTGAAATATGTAACTTCTTATTTCTGGACTGTAACCTATAGATAAAAGTTAACACTTCACTTTGAATTATTTTTTAAACATGTTTTTCAATTCAGGAAATCCATGTCCACATCCTGGACTTGTCAGAGACCCGCAAAGTTTGGGAATTTGCAGAAGCTTTCAAGAAAAAATTCAAATCTCTGAATGTACTGGTAGGTATGAGAAGCTTCTCTTCTCTTGTGTGCAGAAAGTTCAAGTGCTCTGAAGTCACCTGTCACTCTGAATATGTCAGGAATACACTGAATACAAACTCCGGATTCCCTTCTTGTCTTTTCCTTGCCCTCATCCTCTCTTTCTCTGTCTCTTTCTTTGCTTCCCTTGCCCTCACCATCTCTATCTCTTTCTCCCTCCCCCTCTGTACTCATTCTCATTGGCTCATTGGCCCCCTCCCAAATCCTTGCACCCATCCTCATTCTGTTTCTGCTGTTCTGCCTATCCATCTGTCTTTTTTTTTTCTCTTTTTCTGTTCAATCTCTCAATGTCTCTCTCTAATCTCTTTCTCTGTCTTCCACCCTCTTGTTCTGGCTCCCCCTGTCTACTGGGACAGATCAACAATGCAGGCTGCATGGTGAAGGAGAGGGAGGTTAACACCGAAGGACTAGAGAAGAACTTTGCCAGCAACACTCTGGGTAAGAGTGTCTTCTGATCAGGAGCCCCAGGGATAGAGAGGGAAGGGGGTGGAAGCAAGGGTGGGTGCATGAGACGTCATGGATTGGTCAGCATCTTCTGTGACCTACTATGAGGACAACAGCATGGATTAGTAGATTGATCCATTTCCCTGACCGTGGGTAATGGGAGAGTGAGACTCAGAGTGATGCTCGGAGCACCACATAACATACATGATGTTAGTAAGAGTACGTAGTGGGTACCATCTCAAATTTAAGAAATAAATTTAAGAAATAAATTACTCTTATAAAGTACTCTTGGAGAAGAACATTAGTAATGCCAATATTTGAGTGACAATAAAAGTACTAAAGGACTTTATGAATGGATAACTTGAATTGTATTGTGTGGAGTCAACGCAACACTGACAGCATGGACAGAAGGAATGGCATAATTTTGTGGCATATTTCATGCATTGGCAACGTAACTTGGTGCAGCACTCTGAGACAGGATAATGACTAGCCCCCCCCCAAACCTCCAGGGGTATACATTCTCACCAAGAGTCTGATTCCTTTACTGGAAAAAAGCAGCGACCCCCGCGTGGTGAGTACCCCCTGAAGTCTGTGGATTAGCGTAACAAATCCATCTGCAAGCTTCGTAAACACAGTTTTCACACGGGCTATGGCACTAACACAGCAGCTTGCCCCCAGCCCTTGACAGCGCACCACACACATAGCATCCAAACAGTCTGACACTGTTACATAACATCCATATGCTTTCCTCAGCTCTGCACACATCACACAGATGGTTCATCTGCTTTCCTCAGCTCTACATACATCGCACAGACTGTTCATTGACTCACTGTGACTGCACCATGATGACCGCATCTGTAGTCTACTACCACTACTACACACGCGCACACGCTCACTGCAGTGTCATTGGGTTTGCATAACCGAGTATCATGAATATGTAACATCCTGTCTTGTGCATGAGTTCAGTGTCAGCAGTGTGGATGTGTGGGCTTGTTCCTTGTTGTGTCTAGTAACATTAAACAAGTTAACCATATTGAAACCTTTGGTTTTCTGTGTGTAGCTTTTCAGTGCAATAATACCAGTTATTTAGTTATAGTCAGTGCTCTTCTAGGTTTGAAGCTGATGATGCTACTTAAATCAAATGTTGTACTGTCAAGAATAACACTGTGGCCATGTGTGGCAGGTCATCATGTGTACAGTCTGTTTAACATGACATTCTCACACACAAACAAAACATCATACATTGAGAGGCTACCCATACGAAAAGCATAGCTTGAATGGCTTTGGTTTTAAAATTGACATAAACACTTGTTAACCACAAGAGTTACAGACTGTTCAGCTTCACTTTAACTGTACTGCTGCTGAGCTGAATCTCAGTTCATTGTATTCTGCTTTGGAAAACATAACTGCAAACCTCTGAACACCTCATAAATTCTTTCTCAGTTTGACAGTGCTGAATCATTAGAATCCCTCTTCAGAGAACACCAGTGTTCACAGTCTCTCTCTCTCTAACTTTAACCTTGCTGCCCTTTGCTTCCACCACCTCTGCCTCCTTGCCCTTTTCCTTTGCCCCTGCCCCCATTTGCCTTCTTCACTCTCTCCCCCAGATTACTGTGTCCTCTGGTGGAATGTTGGTGCAGAAGCTCCGCCCTGGAAACCTGCAGTCCGAGAGGGGCCCATTTGATGGCACCAAGGTCTACGCTCAGAATAAGGTAAGTGAAGTGTGCAGGGTGGGGCGGGGCGGGGCCACACTATAGGGATGACAGAGGAGAGACCAGGAAGAGGAAGTCAAACAAGGGACAGAACAAATCACCATTTATCTAATATTCTAACAAATGTTGTATTGTGTATGTGGGCATGCCATTAGCAAATAGCAACCTCGCAGTATTTTATGCAAGTGTTCTCTGAGGACTGTGTCTGCTGAACATATTGATAAAAATGGTCAATCATTCTAAGACTGATAACTGCAAAAAAAGATAAAATGTAACAGGTAACATACAAAGGGGGCAACAGGTGTAATGTTCACCAGGTTTCTCTGAAATCCTTCGAGGTAATAGTCTGTTCCAACAACTGAGCTCTGTCCTGGTAAGGGACAGGGAAGGCTGTTGTTGGCTACTCTTGGTCTAGTTACAGAAATCAATCTCACCCCTGCAGTGAATTGAACTGAATTCAGAAATAGCGATGTGTTTTTTTTTGCAGAGAGCCCTACTGAGATGGCACAGACTTTCCTTTTTTTGACTCTAAGATCAATAGCTAACTCAGTTGGTCTTTTTCTTGTCTTTCAGAGGCAGCAGGTGGTGATGACGGAGCAGTGGGCCAAAATGCACCCCAACATCCACTTCGCTGTCATGCACCCCGGTTGGGCTGACACACCAGGTACTGAGGTCCTGTTGTAGGCAGACGTGCCCTCTGAGACAGACACCTCAAAGACAGCTGGCCTCAGTCGCAGCACAAACGGAAGCCAAAGAGAGCAGAGAAACTTGTGTAAACAGCCTTTACTTTTCTTGGTTGCACCATTTCTTTCAAATCTTGCTGGGGCTGTCTGCTCTCTGCCTCGGCATGATTTGTGGATATGTACATGCTTTAGACGTTTTCGGGTTATTCGCCGGACATATTCGTTCCAGTGTATCGGTGTCAGATACTAATGAGAGAAACAAGGGGCAGTGACTCAGAACTCACTGGCCATGAACCAGTGAACCAAATGAACAGCGTTGCGTAACTTTTTTTGCCCTGCACTCTGTCAGCAGTGGCAGCGGCGATGCCAGACTTCTACCGATCCATGCAGGATAAGCTGCGCAGTCCAGAGCAGGGCGCCGACACAGTGGTGTGGCTGGCCGTGTCCGAGGCTGCTGCTGCCAAGCCCAGCGGACGCTTCTTCCAAGGTAACGTGGATGAGGCCTCCCAGCAGTACATTCTGGTAATGTTGCCACTGCATCACATGAATTTTTTGTGTTGGTTATGCAGGGACAAATGCTTTTGCGACGGGTGATGTGGGCAGAGATTTGCATTAGATTTAGTCAGCACTATTTGAAGCAATTGTGGATAAGGAAATGGTGAAGGTGTAGTTTGTGGTACAGGTGTGAGAGAAGGTGTATTTGGATGGATAGAGGTGTTGTACCACCTAGATTCTAAAGCTGAATATTCCAGTGCATATGTTCTCTATGACCAAAACAACATAAACAGCACCAGTTTGACAGCATCCGGTTAGAAGTCATAGAAGGTGACCAAACCTCCAGAAGTTTTGGAGAGTAAAGGATTGAGATAAAGGTGTTACATATTCTCATTGATTTCAAGAGCCAAGAGTTTTTGGTTGTGTAGGGTTGGAGGAGTAGTTTTGACATACGTAGTCTTTTGTAGCTGAGTTCACATGTACTTCTGTATCTGTATAGTGCTGAGGCCAAGCAATCTCCAAAATGGAGAATCCTTCCATTGCTGTGGACCTCAGAGAATGGAGCGCATGGATGAGATTATGAGGAGCACAAGGGAAGGTGGTTGAATGCTGTTTATTGATGGTGCGGCTTGGGACTGGCTGCGGTCCACTGCAGCTGGAGCCCGATGTGCTCAGTGACAGATACTGCCAGAGGAGACAGTGCCGCGCCCACACTGTGAGCTCATTCCACCCCCCTCTGTGACACTGTAGCGGCTGTATTGTAAGAGACAGACTTCAATACATTCGCACAATGCCGACCACAGAAAAAAAAATACACTTTCATCTTTGTGTAAACTGAGTGTGCACTCTAAAACATTCACACAACCATCTATTCAATGTGGAGGGTGAATTAAGGACTCATTTCTTAGTTACAGTGATGACCTAAGGAAATGGAGGGATATAAGCCAAATGTGCAACTACATGTTGCACTCCATTTGTGAGAAATACTGGTAAGAATCAACCATACATGGTGAGCAAAAACCTTGGAACAGAATCATTTCTGTACAATGCTATTTAAAAACTGCATTAAAAAAATCAAGCAATCCACTTGAATCGATCATCAATTTGGAACCACTCATAACGTGTAATACGGTATTCAATGGAGTGTAGTGATGCATAATTTATTTTTTAAAAGCCATTATAATTTGAATAGAGTGTATTTTTATTGTTTGCTGTTTATCAAAGGACTTAGGACATAAAATATTTTGAGAAAAAAATATCAGTGGCCCTGCCAGCACTAGAAAAGAAGCTTTCTCCAGATAAAAAACATGGCATTTTTACATCTTAGGATAGTCTTAAGACCATGGAAAGAACTGCTGCTGAGAAATTGGGCATTCCACATGAATCTTCATTTCATTTTATAAAGGCTAGTATACAAACATTGAAAAGTTTTTTTCAAGTTTTTTTCCATGTTTGAAGAAGTTAGCTAAGGACTTTTCTTAGTTGATTCAAGATAAATTCAAGATAAGTGTGTGTGTGTTTGAATTTCAGATCGAAAGATGGTTTCAACCCACCTGCCTCTGGCCTGGACCCACAGCCCTCAGGAGCAGGACGAGAAGTTCATGGTCGTGCTGGACGAGATGGCTAAATCCTTTCAGCCTCACTGAGGAAAAGTCACGGTCCAGCTGCTCGACCGCTTCTGAACGGTCAACTTGGGTTACACCCGATTCATCGTTCACAGCTACAGTGTCCACATTTCGCTTGACTAAATCTACTAATGTCTGTTTGAATTCATGTACCTTCACCATCATGTCCTGTACAGTCCTGTCTGAAAGGATGTACACTGTGTGACTGTTAGCCAAGGTGCAGTATTTTATTTTAACCCTGTACAACACCAGGGCCACCTCAATGAGGAGCAGAGGAGGGCACTTGGCTTTAGATTCCACTATGATGCCTTGAGATATTACAGGAGTTGTGAATCAGGAGGTTGGCTAGAAGGTTGTGTTATGGACATTCAGCAGTATGAATAATAGTTTATGGTGGTCTGTGGTAGAGAAGGTGAAACATGAAGGCCATGTGTTACCCATTTATGAGGAAGTATTCCATTTCCTCTGTGAAGCAAAGGCAGGAATGTGCACTTTCATTGAGGACAACAGGTGTGTTCAGGTTGAGTTTGAGAACAGCGGTATCCACTGGTTCTCTTGACGTCTCTCAAGGACTTGACTAAAGATGTTGTATGTGGACAGGAATCTCAAATCACCAGCTTAGTCCAGGTGATAATCAGTGGTTGAAAGGCACCCCTCACAAGGCTAGCGATGTGAGACTTCATGCATTCTGTAAGGGGTAGAGCCACCATATGCAGTCACTGAATCATACAACCCAATCAAAACACTTTGCTGTCTATGGCAAAACACCAATTTGTTCAAATCAGTCAGTCACTGATGACATATGGTAGCTACACCCATTTATGACTGCTAATGGTATGGAGTTCTGCGGGCCAAACGTTCCACAAGATTTCTCATTGTGCTAAGAGATGAAGTCAAGAACCAGAGGCTGTGCAGTCTGTGAAGTTTTAAAGTAGATGTGAACTTTGCATCCCAACAGCATGTCAGAACTACACTTACTGCATTAAAACAGCATGGTTACTCCATCCTTCATGTCACTGTGGTGGGCCTAATAGTGAGCCCTGGGGAAAGTTACTGGTGAAAGTGGAGTTAACCTCAATACACTATGTGACTGCTGGGTGACCACCCTTTTCTGAACATTAATGCATGCTTTAACTACTCTAATACATGTAGTTTGCGCTTGAAATGGTTGGAGCAGAGTACTAAAGCCTAATGCTTTTGTGTGGCAGTGTACAGGGTGAAAGGATTTGTGGATTCCAACAAACCAGGACTGTATAAGCTGGTGATAGTTTGTATTAAGGACTCCATATAAATAAAACACGTCAACTTTGCTTGACTTTGTGTCTCTGAGCACTTTGTATACGTCGCTTGTGCACGGTCCTTTAAATTTCACTGCTGGAAACAAGGGTCGACTGTTGGTACAAGATACAGTTTCTCCCCTTGACTACTGATGTTCAAGGGAATATTTTCTTTTTCTTTGGCTCATTGAATAATATATGATATATGTGGATCAGTAGCCTTTTGAGCAGGAACTGATTTGGCAAAAGTACATGTGAATGTACCCAGTGAAGGGTGTGTAGTAGGAGGAAGCTGGCATCAAACTACAGGTTAGAGCGAATAACTTTATTAAGCGTCTTTGAATTTATTCTTCAATTTTCATATCTTCTACAGTCTGACAGCTCATCAGGTAGAGACATTATCAACATGAGTTATCTTTAAAAATACAGTTATTAGAGATATACAACAATGTTCGGACAGCAAGTTCCATTGCAAAACTACAAGGGATATACAATCATTGACATAAAAACAAAGCAGATGTTAGTTTCGGCACCTTTAGGGAATTAGTCCTTTTTCTTTCTCGTAATGCAATTGCTTCCTACAGCTGGTGAATAGAAATTTGACAAAATTAAGGGAAACTAGAGTCGAACCCTGGGCCAGTTCTCCTTTTGTAAGCAGCCTTTGCAATGTGCAGAGAAAAGAAAAATCAGCTGCCGAAAAATAAATAATGCAAGGAACTGTGTTAGTGTACAACTTATAAAAAGAAAATTTTAACCGATTCCAACACTACAGATGAAGAGTTAATGAGTGAAGCATGTCACTTGCTCTTATAGGTCCATTCAGATTAAATTAGTTAAGACCTACATCTGTACAAATCACCATGTCTATATGGAAAAGTAATAATCATCAACTATATGGAATGGTATGTTTCAATTGGCTGAATTCAGAGAGGGAGGGAGATCAGTTAAAAACACTCAGCACTACCCAACAGCTGACCAGTACTGATGACAAGCACTGCCAATATCAACACAACAGCACATCTACTGGTGAACAACAGAAATGCAGGTACATTTCACCACTCCATGTTAGAAAAAAAGAACGCATTTAAATGATAATGCCCATGGAGAAAGGGACAACATTCCTGCCTCTTTTTAAAGAGTACCAAAGGCTATTTTTAAGGGAAACCGGACCTGAATCCTGATTGTACTGTAGCAATGTGTCTCCCAACTGTCCTGTTCTCACACCTTTCCATATGAACAGTCAACACAAACCCTCCTTTCACTCAGTGTGTATACACGTCTTCTAGTTAACACCCCATCGGGCCAAACCAGTATATGACCTTAAATATGGGTAAAGGATATAAACCTATGCTAAGTAAACAGACCACACAATGTGCCTAAATTTGAATGGTTTCCCATACATAATATATTCCTTATATCAAGGCAAGCCATATTATTACCCTACCACAAAAAGAAATTTTACAGTGCAGTGTTTCAGGACCTGATGCAGCGCAACAAGACACGACGACTTCCAGCCATATAATAAAAGCGGTGTCCAAAAACATTTTTCAAAACCAACTTTTCAACAGATGGCCAACAAAACTGCCAATTGTGCAATTCAGTGCAGCCGAGAGCCAAAGGGCCCTTTCAGGCCCAGCAGTTCCTGGAGAAAGAGACTTGTGTAGGCATTGACGACAAAGACCAAAGACACGAGAAAGAAAAGAATCAACACTGGAAATAAGTAAATGCTACATAACATGAACAATGGAATGGCTTCTAAATGGTATGAGTGAACAGTCCTCACCAATAAAAGGCTTTGTGCATGCCTGCGTTAGGACTCACTAGAATACTATTGCCTGGCATTCATATGTGGCCACAGTGTTTGTACATTTTGCATTCTTCTCCCCACAATCAACCAGATGAGAGACCTATTCTCAGGCTTAAAACTCCGACACCTCAGTTACTGTTCCAAAAGTAGAACTCTTCTCTTTCTCCTCTTCACCGATGCTTGTCAAGTCCACCAAGTCTAACCTCAAATGTGTGCTCTAATTACATGAGTAAAAACCACTTCTCAAATGATCATTCAGGAAAAGGCAATGGGAGTCCAAAACTTCTGACACTCATTGTAAAATATGTTTAGAAATATATTCAAAATCACATCACTACTGTTCAAAAGGTGTTTGAACCGACACCTGTCGCAATGGGCAAAGCTGGACGCAAAACCACGCGGGGACGAGGCGTGCCGACGGCAGCCCCTGGACATTCAGCCCTGCCCGCTCATGAGTCATCCCCGTTTCCCCTGAGGCAAACGATTGCATCACATAGTGAGTGTTAAGGCCAGAGAGTGAGGGGGATCCCGAGAGGAATCCTCTTTCGGTGAACAGCACATCTGCACATGTAGATATGGACATGCACCGGAAGGAGTATTGGGCTGGATTCAGAGTCACAACGGTCAGTGTGTCCAACACTCAAGGCCTTCGCCTGAAGGACCAAGCAGAGACAAAATGAGCTTTGAGCAACCAGTGCTGTCGAGCCAGGGATTCCGAATCCCATGATGAAAAGCAGGAAAAACCCAAACCTCCCTCAAGTGTCCACGGAATATGGCAGCAATTTCAATCGTTCCATCAACAAACAGCCACATCCTGCCAAACACATCAACGTGTTCAAAACAAACATTAAGCCGTCCAACACGCCAATATCAAATACTGTGCTTCAATGCTAACAGCCCTCTGAGGAAATTCACTATAAATCAGTTTGAAACTCTAGCCAGTTCTTGTGTGGTTACTTTCATCTTGTTGACTGACCAGTTACACCCACAAGAAGACAATAAATCACGTAAACTGCAAAGTGGGATGAAGTATGAGCGATCTGTAGAAGCACAGGGATGATCCCAGCACACTACACATGTTTTCTGCTGAGCTGTTTCGTTTGAGGCTGTATGCGTTGTGAGGGGTTGCTCTGCTCAATTCATTTCATATTGCATGTCTGTGTATATGCTTATTTGTGTGAGTGAGAGAGAAACAAAGCCAATCCTGGCAGAGGTGTGAAGTTATTGCATGTCAGTGTGTGTGTGTGTGCTTGAATGACAGAGAAAAAGGGCATCACAGCATGTGGATGCCTGAAGTAGGTGCGTGTGTGTGTGTGTGTGTGTGTGTGTGTGTGTAAAAATGTCAGGTTGGAGGAGGGAAAGAAACAGAGCAGGAGAAGGGGTGGAGTTTCCTTGACTGCCGCAGGCCCTGGACGGACGTCTGTCGGTGGAGCGGGTCAACATCGGGGCTCTCAGCGTGGGGAGAAACCGGTCGCTATGCTGCACCCCACCACCTGCGTCATGTCCCAGATCTGCCAGCAGGGGGAAGAAGAGATGGAGCTCAGCGAGACAATCACAACTGCAACATAGCCCGAGTCAGTCTGGTGTAGCAACAGGCTGCTGCTGCTGCTGTGTGCCCTGAAGAAGTGAGACGTATTATTATATTGTATATGTTATATATGATATGTATATGATACTGGCAATCAGTCAGGGGTAACCTAAAGCCCAGCATGTACTGGGGCTCACCTTCACCACCCGGTCACTGCCGCAGGTGACCATCAGGCCCCGGGAGGGGTCCATGTCCATGTGGGCGATGTTATGCTTCCCCTCATGGAAGGTGGCCAGGGCTGTTCGGCTGGAACACACAGATTCACAGCAGAAAAGGGTCACACTTTAGAGGTCAGGGGTCAGGGGTTATGCAAGATATTAGATGATCACACATCACAGCACTTTCATCTTATGGATGCATGGATGAATGGAGAAAGAAGAGAGGAGAGGGAAGTCAGATGGAGAGGAATAGTCAAAGATACAGGCATGTGGCCAGCATGAGGTTTGGTGGGTGAATTTCTGTTAACAAGGACCACACCATGCATTCTGCACTCACTCCTCATCCTTGATCGACTCGTAGCAGGAGTCGCACACCCGGACTTGGAACTCGAAGCCCATGACTGGGTAGGTGGAGCGTTTGGAGCTGCACTTCCCACAAACGGCCTTCCCGCACTTCCTGCAGTGGTGCTGAGAACAGGAGGTGCAAGCACAAGGACTGCTTAGAGGTCACAGATCACAAGGTCAGGACACTGAAGCCAGTCTTGTCTTCTAATCACACATCATTGCAACCTGGCCTCACATCCTGTAGTGTGTCACTGTCAGTTCTGTTTAGAAAGACTGTCATCTTTCACCTTAGAGTGGACCCTTTCATTATTTAGCAGCTATGGTGTTATATTGAGCTTCAATGAGGACGAGACAGGCAGTGCTGTGCAAGTTCACACTTCTCAAGAGCTAGCTCAAAGTTCAGTTCACAGAGATTAAAATGAACAAGTTCACGTGCACAGTGCACAATTTTGAATTTTGAACAAGTTCACAGTCCCAGCTCATTTCTTCCATTTTTTAAATGAGCTGCTCCAGGGAGTATTTTATGCGTACATCTACATGGGCAGTGATTGTTACGTGGGATATGGGCAGGTGGCTGCGAGCTGTCGAGCTGTCTATCTGATGAGTTTCACTAATAAAATCATCTCTAGTATGGAATAACGCCATCCGTGTTTATTCATCAAGCAGTAACTTTAACACACCCAAGGATTCCGAATCTCGCGCAAACCTGAACGAGCTCAAGTTCATGTTCTTTAGCTGCAAACGGATACGTTCAAGTTCACCGTTCACTGAAAAAATAAGCACGTTCAATGAACACGCTCTTTTATCGTGACGTTCATGCACAACACTGGAGACAGGTCTACAGATCATGTCACACCAGAGGCTGAGGTTGTGTGTGCTCATGTAGATGTAACTGTCAGTTCACACCAGATGTAAAAACGTGTGGTGCTGCAAGCTGCTGCAAGTGTGGTAGCCTAGCATGCAGATCTTTTCTCTTTCACTGGGCAGAGCCAGAGAAATTAGCTGTGTCCTGCCAAACAATGGACTGTATTGTTCAGATGCAGGGCCATTAATGGCTGACCGGCAACCAATAATACATTGTCCTCCATGCTGTACCATGAAGAGATTCTGCTCGACTGAACGTGCATAATGGATGTATAAATCACGTGGCCTCACAATCTGTTATTCAACATGCAACAGGCAATGTATGTTGCACTATATACATAGCAGTCTACATATTCCATACTTCCTTGCATTCCTTAAACTGTCTTAAATGCTGAGGAATTTAATAGAGACAATAGAAAAATGAACATGGTTGTGCTTCAGCACCTTGACTGATTGGCACTGTCTCCTTCACATGAAAGATTTTATTTAAAATCCAGTCAGTATGGATTGGACAGAGTGATGCAATGGCCAAGCCCCTCTCACCTGCCGTAGCCCAAGGGTCTTAGAGTCCCACATCTGTTTGAGGTTCCAGAAGAAAGGCTGTTCACACTTCTGACAGGAGTCACTGTCTAGCCACTGAGGAGCCTGGGGGGGGGGGGTTGAAATTACATTATTCTTTGAATAATTTTTCA
Source organism: Megalops cyprinoides (assembly GCF_013368585.1). NCBI lineage: Eukaryota > Metazoa > Chordata > Actinopteri > Elopiformes > Megalopidae > Megalops > Megalops cyprinoides. The sequence goes on from NC_050591.1 coordinate 23,988,999, forward strand.
TTTGAGCCTCTGTTAGCAGACATGGATTTTTATGGAAAGCAAAAACAGTAGGCAAGGTGGGCTGAAAGGCTGTAGTTCCACTTCATGTACACCAGAGGGCAATGACGCATTCAAAGACATGTAACCAAGGAAACGATTACAAAGTAAGGAAAGAAAGCAAACGTGTGACTCAGGGCCTCCCACACAATGAGCAATGCAACACTGTCAGCTTCTATGAAAATGAAAAAGAGCACAATTCAATTAACAGTACTCCTACAGGCTGGCAATGTATCACTGTGAGCAGGGAGGGTTGTTTTTGACATGTGCCACGGGTGATTTCAAGGGGCTTAATAGTACTAGTACACCCTTTAAATGACATGTGGGGTATCCATATGCTTAACAGATGGGTAAATTCCATTAGATTACATTTTACACGTGGCCAATACATATACGTTGGAATTTCCATAAAAAGTACCTCACTCAATGGTGCAAGAGCTGTACCCAGCTTGCTGCTGCAACTGCTAATTACATATGAGAACTCCTAACTGCTACGCATTACCTCAGCCACTGTCATGAGCTTCTGCCACAGTGCGTTCAGGGGAAGGTGTGCAAATGTAAAGGAGCACAAAGCAGTTAGACGCCTTGCGTGCAGCTCCTGCCTGGTTGTGTTTATGTAAATGATGGCATGTTATGCTCTTCGTGTGTACTTCCCGTACCTCCTCCCTGGGTGTGTCCATGTTCCAGACAGTGATTCCTCCATCTGAGGAGCAGGAAACCAGCTGTCTTGTCAGCTGCAGATATCGCACTGCCTGCACACGTTCACTAGGGAAGAAAAAAAAAAAACAAGAGCGGTGAGACTGAGAGAAAGAGACGTGAGTAGACAGACACACAGACACTGAGATAGAGCCATACAAACACATACAGGCAGCACTCTTTTCAAGACGGCAGTCAGAGAGGCAGCAGACAGAGGGACAGGTGCAGCAAACACACACACACCGCAGGGCAGAGACATGGTTTGGTAAATATTAACAAGAAAGGCAGCTAAATGAGCACACACAGTTTCTGTGTATCAAATAATAACAGACTCACTAGGACAACACAAGCAATACTGTTCATTTTCCAGTAGCGACACATCCTTTCATGTCCACCTCTATCAGCTCTCATTCACCACGTCTGTCAGCGCCACAGGACTACCCTTCCATTCACTGGCTGATGGTCATATGTGTACGTGACCCCGCCCACTCTTACTGGTGCCCCTGTAGCAGGAGCGTGCGCCCCTTCCGGCCCCCGATGTCCCACATGATCACACTGTGGTCCGACGCTCCCGAAAACAGCAGCCTCTGCACGGGGTCCCACCACAGCGCCCCGATGCTGCCTGTCACAGACAAGACAGGGGAACAGGGAACAAAGGGGGGGAGAGCCAGAACATTAGTCAGACACACTGAGTGATAGCAACTGTTACCGTACTAGCAGTGGAGCAGAGCTCCACATGAGCAGGTCTGTCAAGATACAGCACATTTCAGAATGACATATCTAAAGAGATGATGCACAAGCTGAAACACTGCCCTATCACACACCAAAAAGCACATAAATCCGCACGAATACAGTTCCTACTACCTAGATGTGAGCTTTGTTCTGCAGCTTAACTTTTAGGTTGCAATCCACATTTAGCTTTGTTAATGTGTTGAATTAATCTGATATGACGACAAATAACTATTAGCGTTATCACATATTTTATTCTAAAATGATACAGCGGGCACGCAAATGCTACTGGAACCCTAAAAATAAAATCTTAATACTCAACCACATGCTTTTCTGTGTACTGTTCACTGAAAGCTGAAGGCCTTTACTGAGTAAATCAGAAAGGGGAAGACTGAGGGAGATGTTGTGACATACTGTGGGTTTCATTTAACCAACTCTGGGTGTCACACGATCGGCAATACCATGGTATATGTGACTGTAATACTGTAGAAATCACTGTACGGAAATCGCAGGGTAACACTGTATAGACCACAGCACACTGCTATGAAAACCACAGTAGAACAGAGTAAATGTCAGTAATGCTGTGCTGGAATAGTGTAAATATCACAATGGAACAGTATGAATATCTCTATGGAATAATACTGATATCGCACCGGAAACAGTTTACATATCACATGCTGGCATGTCACAGTGAAATGACTAGTGACAGTGACAGGGGGTACACCATTGTGCTCTGAAAGTTTCTATTTGTGTCACTGCACACAAAATCGCATCAGAGATTTTTCTAGAAAATAGTCAATTATCAGCAGTGAGAGCAACCATGTGGTCTAAAGCGGGAAAAAAGCACTGAGGCATATTCTTGCCCAAGTACTTTTCCCATCCTACTGTATAATGAGGATGCCTCTTGTTGGAGGCAGTAATTGGGCCTTAACCCAGCATACCTCACTCTCTTCTTTCAGTCTCATTCTTTCCTTTTCTTTCCAGCTGTCTGAATACCTTCCCTGCTTCACTCTGTCAGGGACCACACTCTAACAATGCCATTCACTGGCTGCCTGTACACCAGTATACCTCACACATGTACCACACAGCACCAAGATACATGGTTAAGCCAAGATGACAGGTTGCTTATACTTCACATGGAAAGTTCACCGCTAAACTGTGGGTTCCACTACTCAGAGTCTTCGGTTCAATAATGAAAACAGCGACTAAAACAGACCAGGAAACAGTGTAATCTTCCTTGTGGAAAATGATCTCTGACTAAGAACCCTCACTGGAGGTGAGATTCCATTAAAGACTGAAAATCAGAAATAACACCCTTATTACTCTTTGTTTTGGCATAGGAGGTACAGTGACTAATTAAGCTGCTGGGCCATTAGGGGGTTCTGATATACAGTTTTAGTCTTGGTATTACTCAGAAGCTTTGGTTTCACACAGATTGTGAGACAGATGTGATCTTGTTGTGGATTGTCTCTGATGTTCTATATTTCAACTTCCTCTTTCTCAGACTGCAGATTAAGTGCAGCAGTGTTACTGACAAACACGCCTTTCTTTGCTGCTCATGACACGAATGGGTGGCACCCTCATAAATCTAGTTCTGAACATTGCAAAGGGTGAAAGATCAAAAACCTCTGCATATGACCATGAGTCACACCAGCGCAAGTCCTTATCTATATGTGGCACGAGTCAAGCATTATGAACACCCAGGAAAGGATGACTACCAAAACATCCAATTTAATACTACCACCAACAATCTAAGGAAAGTGATTTTGTTGCTTAGTACCGGATTATTTTATATAATAAAACTGAAAGAGAAAAGCATACATTATACTGAACATGAATGTTACACTTGATCTTAAGTGCAGAGTTCCACCATGATGATGTCATTTCTACACTAACTCTGACCGAGAGGCAGGAGGAATAACAAGGTCAATGGCGTTTTTTGTGCCGTCCTCCCTCCTTTGTGCTGCAGACAATGGCATTCTCTCTCCTTCAAAAACACACAGACACCCACATTCTCTTTTTTCTAATACAACACTTTGTTCTGGACAGCTTTTCTCATTAGGTTTCCAATGCAATACAATTTATGCTATATTTTACTGTGTGTGTGTGTGTGTGTGTGTGTGTCTCACCCTCATGGCCCTTCAGGGTAGTGATGGTGGAGTAGGTCTGCCTCTCCAGTTTCAGCAGGGTGATCTGGCCGGAATAGTCCCCCACAAAGGCGTGCTGCGTTTCATTATCATACCTGAACAGCAGTTTAAGGAATAACATTGTGCCGCCATAACGAAGATAAGACACAGATGGATTAAAAACAAGGACATACAGCATGCACACCAGCCATTTAAGAAATTAGCCGACTGTCAGACAGACATACAGAAAAAGCAGAAGTGCCAGGGTTAATGCACAATAGAAGGGCATGCTGATAAAGAGTACAGGATGTGAACATACAGGATGTAACCTAGATACAAACGTAGAGATACAGGAGCAGGTGCAGTCTAAGAAAAACAAGAGCCTTCATTAGCCATGCAACATGCAAGAGTGCTTTCATCTGCCATGTAGCCTTCAGTCAGAGCAGAAGAGCTGCCCATGCATGGAGTGGGCACTGTGCTACTGTATAATCAATTCAAGTACATCCAAGGCTGAAGAAAGCCTACACAGTGACAGACGTATCTTACGATATAAAAAAATGAAGTCATTTTCTACACTTTCTGCATCTGAGGATAATTTTACCAAGAAGACAAGAAACCATCTGGCTATGTAGTGAAGAAAAGGTCACGTCACAGTATTTGCCATTAGAACCACTGTGCCAAAAGATACAAGACTGCGCCAACTCTCATTCACCAAAAGGAAGTGGGTGACTTCACTCTACACAAATGAGCCCAGTTACAATACCATGCTAACACAATGAGCTCCCTCTGAGTCTCTGGGCCTGGTGAAGCCTGACTGGTGTAACTGGGTCTCTAAGCTGCCATGGCGGCTGGCTCTCCTGTGGCGAGCTCCATCTTTCACACTTCTCTAATACTGCTTCGGGGATTAACAGATTAGGGCTTGGGGAGTCCTGCATGCATCTCTTTTTAATTCACAACGGACCGCCTTTAAGATGTGGGCATTCACGGTTTAAGCCTCTTAGGCAGAAAGCTTTCAATGGATTGCATTTTCTGAATGATGCATCATAACAGCAAAGTCACCACCCAGATGTCTGTCACACCCTCTAGCTTCCCGTTGCAGCGGAGTCAGGGGAAACGGAGTCCACTCCGGTAAAAGGATACTGCAGGCAGGAAGCCCAGGAGGTGAAGTAGTGTCGCCCGAGCATGGTCCCGCTGCGCGTGCACATCCAGCTCACGCACTTGTCGTGTCCCGTGCTCACCACCCACTCGCTCTCCAGGGAGAAGACGATGGCCGACACGCGGTTCTGATGGGCTGGACACAGACACACACACACACACATAATGCGGTTCATTCATTACGTTGGCATAATGCGGACTTCATGCTGGCATTTTCCACTCATTCTCAGTTCACCAATCAGAAATTCATAAGATTTCCCTTTCATCTGCTTTCTCCCTGATAACCATGTACTTATAAACGACCTTACATTTACATTTGGTCTTTTACAAGATTCTCTCATCCCATGCAACTTACACAGAACAGACAGTAAGGGAGCTAAATAGTAGTTTAGATGCATAAATCATTAATAAGATGACTGAACCTATAACAATGTTTCCATCAGCATACTGACATTTACAAGTGCTTTGGTAAAGAGGATAACATAAAATGAGTCCACTACAGAAGCACCACTATCACCATCACAAGGTGTAGCGGTAATACAGAATGTGTGGTCTTTAGGATGCCTGTGCATGGCATGAGGGTTCAGGTCAGAGTGAAGCTGCACTCTCATCAGCTGGGTTTTCAGTCGGCGAAGGGGTATGGCTAGTCAGTCAGCTGGACTGTCTGGTACTGGCTGCTTCCCACTCCCACTCAGGGAGGGCTGCTTAACCTCAACTTCAAAATGCCCACTCATATTTCCAACCCACTCTCATTAATTGTCAGCACAGTGTCAGATCTAATCTGATTCCCATTACTGTAGCCGGTTTACACGTGGTAAACCCTGCGGTCCCTTTTACAGCTGTAAAGAGAAGCACGGTATGGATTTTGCACATCTCAGCCTTTCCGTCTCTCGCTGTTGGAAGCGGCCAGGGAAAAACAGATGGAACTAATACACAGACATCTGTTTTCTGGGATCCAGCTCACATGTTGTAAGACTTTCCTACGAGGCTCTAGAAAATTATGATATCATTTATAGTAATGTGATGGGGATTGTGGCCGAAACGTACGACGTGGGTTACAGTAATCAAACAGTTTGGGTGTGGGTGAAAAAATGAGGGAACAGGCTGGCTGTTCCACTTCCATTGAGCGCAATGCTGAATCAGAGGAAGAAAATGATCGGTCTTTAATCATTTCGTAACATGGCCAAGCCTGGAGTTTAGAGAGCAACTGATCAGGCTCCAGGACATAAACATCCATTTCCTGTGTGCACACATGGGATAATTCATCCTGGGAACATTGTGAAGGGAGCTTATGATGATCTTGTGACTGATTCCTAGGAGGACCAGAGCCACAGAGTCCAAACACTTAAGTGAGACTCTCACAAACAAACGCACACACACATTTTTGCCCCCATGTACAACGTGATGTGAAAACATTACTGAACTGACACTCAGTGAGTACAACTCCCACAGCTGTTTGCTGGAGGTCATTCAAAGTTGTACATGTCAGTTAGCAAACCTAAATAAATTACTACGGTTTTTTTCCATTGAAGCATGGTTCTCTTGGCTCACCTGGATATGTTTTTACATGGGTCATCTTGTTGAAATCTTCAGAAATGTGGAATTCCTGTAAGAAATATACCAAAACATATTCATTTGTGTAATATTAAAATTCCATATGCAAAGTGATAGGAGGGGTGCTGACAGAAGTCAAACTTGCTGGAGTGCCAGCCATGTACATCTCACAGTTACATGACTAAACCGGCAGGTTGGGTTACAGCACCTGGCCTAGAATGATGATGACATCATAACTATCTCTGTGTGCTGACCTAAATATAACAATTGACTGTTCTTAGAAAGGTGCAACAGTCCTCAAAGTACGAGAGCTCCCCATTTAGGGCAAACGTCATGTGATCAGAGGAAAACGTGACCTCGTTTGAAAATGCATATCAACGCATGCAACGTATGCTGTTCTACTTCCAATGCTGTCCCGTTACTCAAAAAACCTTTAGTGCAAACCTTTGAGAACCATTAAGCAAGAAAGAGAAGGACCAGAGAGTTTTATGTTGTTTGATTTATCACTGCTTCCCCTGCAGCACAATACAAGAAGATGCAAATGCTGGCTGTTGGGCTGTCAGTCAACACAAGCTGATCCCAGACCTCGGGAACCAGCTGCACTGAAAGAGTTGAGATAAGGAGGAACACTCGACTCACAGCAAATGGATGGAGCAAGTAAAACCTCAGCAATAACCCAAAGCATAGGAACAAGTCACTGCACCGTATACTGCAACATCACAACCACCGTAATGTGTTTGCCGGGATCACACCAGAAGGATGACAAAACACAAGTCACAAATGCTTTCTGTTGCTGATGTGTTGTCACCAGCTTCAGATTCGCTAAAGCAGTGACACTAGGGACAGTGACCCCCCCCCTCCCCCACTTCAAAAATCAATAGAATGTCAAATTACACTTTCCTCAGCATTTGAATTGAAACCTGGTCAGCCACAGCTGAAACTGGCAACTTCAAAAGTTTCTGCAAGTTTTGCAATTCCAAAAAACTGTGTCCTACAATCGCTTATAAATCAAGGCCAGTGACCAGGAACTGGATTATGTCTCACAGCCTGAAAACACATTGGACACGGCCCTGGGATCTGAGTAGAGGCTGACCTCATGGCTCTGCGCTAAACACTACACGAACAACAAAAGAAAGTGTTGCAACTAAACCATTTATATGCTCCTCTCACCGAAATGAAGGCGAGCTTGGGAACCCGGTATTGACACAGTTGATTTTGGTAAACAACACACCAGGAGCTTGGAGGGAGGCTTACTTTGCAAAGACAAATGACACAGTCGCAAACAGGCTACCCACCACAACAGCCCCGTTGTCCTGGCCCACAAAGACCCGCTTGCTCTCATGGTGATAGGCCAGACAGGAACAAGGTGCTAAAAGTAAAAATAGATAAATGCATAAATTCAGAAGTACGCAGCCACTACTTCTGGGATGCATAAAGCACACTTGCAGACAGACGCCACCCACATGGATTTATACAGAAAAACAAGTGAACTGAAAAGCAATAACCACTGCTAAGTGTGATGTGACATCTGCACTAAGAATGTTCTAATACAGTACACAAAGTCTCTCTTTGACTGTATTACAACTAGCACATGACAAATTAATAATGTGGATCATTTACAAGATAAAACATAAAAACAAACAAGGGAACTAGTCAGACAAAGAGATGTGAAGACAGGATGTAAAGAAACACATTAGGATGCCACACTTACAGGACACTGTGTGGTAGATGCTGGGCCAATACTGCCCACTGTCTCGCTTCAGCCACACTCGGATTGTTCTGGGATGGATGGAAATTTTCACAGTTACATTAAATACTGTAACATATTAAACCTTAAAATCACATCAAGATCTTTGGGTTTTCAGTCACACTTACTTTTTGGTACCTGACAAATAATAATAATAAAACAGCAACATCATAAAATCCACAAATCAAACAGTTCCCTTAAAAGCTCAGAACAGGAAAAACAATGGGGCTTAAATGGATTATACCAATCAGAGCAGTACTTTCCACCTCAGGTCGCATTCTCCGTTTCCCTCTAATTCAATAACTTAATTTCCAAAAACCGATTAGACATGCAAAGCCTCTCCATGCAGCGTGACAGATTTATTAATTACCTACCTCTCTTACAACATAAGGGTCAGGTTTTGACGGGGAAATCCTAATAAGGCCTGTTAGTTTGCTAGCTAGTAGCTTATTTGCCATTTCACATGTTAGCTGCCTTGCCAGACCCATATAACCGACGTTGCTGTGTTGGTTTCCAGTAGGTTCCCTTCTTTGAGCATCTCTTGCCCCCAACATTATGAAAACAAACATTTAAACTTGCTAACAAGCTGTTGTCTTCACAGTTTAAAACTCGCTAGGCTTGTTATCTAACTACAAGAACAGATAAATCAAAAGAACAGCAATTTCTTGCCAATTATCCAGATACATTTACTTATTAAGATAGCTCGCTCTAATTCAAACACCGTTACTTTCAGTATACCCTGACACGAACCTGTTCACATGTGAGGACAGAGCTGTGAGGTTTGCACAGCCAGCTAGCAAGCTTCTCCGTTAGCCACACAATACTTAGCTAGCTGTCAACTACTTGCGACTGGAAGTGCTAGCTACTGCTGCTTGCTAGCTAGACTAGCTACAATGTTATGCAGCCACTAGCTAACAAAAAAGGTTCATTTAAAATTCGAGTATCAGCTGAGACAAACGTGTAATCGTTTGAATCGAAATGTTAAAGTACTGCTATATTAAGTTTGCTAGTCCAGACACTAGACACAGAAAAAATACATATTATTCAAAAAGCTAACAATTTAAATAGCATACCGCTACCGTTGAAAGCCTAGCTGCTATTTTTCATTGTACAGCATCCTTCTTCGTTAGCTAGCTTCATAGCTTGCATGCACACTTACCTACAGATGGGCAGTGTTTGAAACTAGCTTGCAAGCTAACTAGCTACGGCTTGTCTGACGGCGAGACAGCAAGGAGCGCCACTTACCTGTCCTCACTAACCGTGATCACCCCGTCCTCCTTCGGTATCAGAATCGCAGCATTCACTGCGTCCTGGTGCCCTTCGATCTTATTCAAAAGGACAGGTCTGGAGCTCTGGGGCCTCGAGTGAATCTCCGCCGCCATGTCTGTTTTCTTTTTTCTTTTACCCTCTGGTAGACAAGGCGAATCAGCTGACAACTGGGGAAGTTCACCATAACATAACTGGTACTACCGTAGTGTGTGGTGAAGTTCCGCCTCAATATTTTCCCCAAACCCTGGTACTGCTATACAGTCTTTTCATGCAACAGTTTATTAGTAGTGCGCGTCAAAATACTTTTGTGAAATGGAGCACAACGCTTCATTGCATGAGTATTTAAGGATTACCATGCAGTTAGAAATCTAATTAAACTACTTTCTAGCTACATTGCGAGCGGAAGGGCAACAGTGGTCTCTAGTGGTGAACTGCCCTTTCTTGTTGCTTAGCTTAAATACTGTATATTGTGGGCCACTCACCTTCAATAGTTTACAGATTGTCATGAATTTCCTTTTGAAATACCTCACTCTCCACTTACTCATGGGACCTCTGCACATTTATAATTGACTGCAAATATTTTCACATTTTATGGTTGACAAATTTCTGTACATTTGCACACCACTCAAAAATCACTCCAAGATTCCACATTTGTATACTTTATTAAATATTATGCATATTACAACACCAATGGGACTGAACAGAAATTTTGAAAGAGAAAGGAAAAACACTTTGGTAAAGGAAAATCTTTTTCCACTGCCAACACTATGTTCAATTTCCCTAGACTGAAGGAAACTGCCACATCTTTGACTTGACACATTGGAAAAAGGTCATATTTGCACATCGAGGCAAGTGAAATGGCAAAAAACAGCATTAAGCACACAAAGAATAAATATCCCTATTGTATCAGTACAGAACACTACCCCAGAGGGCAATGTTCTAAAAGCAAATCAGCTAGCTGTTCGGAAAGCCGTTTGCGCAGAGGGAAGAGATCTCCCATTGAAAAAAAAATTAAAATGTGCCATTTGCTCTCAGTGCCGTTACTGTGAATCCTGTCGCTTTTGACTGTATATGAAACGATGGGATTCGGCTGAAAGCGGCTCCAGTGCTTCTCACATTTATATTGACAGCCACACAAAAGCATATTGCAATGCCTGAAAATAAATGAGTAATACTAATGATTCCATGAGGATCCGTAGCAGTCACTGCCCGACCTGAGCAAGCTCCAATTAAAAGGATGAAATCTGCTGAACCAGTGTTAAATTGCAGCAGGTTTTTTGTGAGTAACAATTTTTTTCAACATCTACAAGAGATTGTATGAGTTGTAAACCTCATCTCATAGGAAATCCAGTCACTTTAACAGTAGCCCATCCTCAGATCACATTCTGTTGATGTGCAATGACATCTATTTAAGTAAGTATTTAAAATGTTTTATTGCATTGGATAAACAGATTTGACATGTATAAAATGTTTAAAATATCTCAAATGTATTTTACAATAAGAAAATTCTAAGGTTCCCTAGGCAAGAGAAAAACATTGAGATATGAGGGCCCCTTTTTAAAAATCTGCACTGTAAAAAAATGGAAATGATATACAAAATTTTAAAATTAGCACTTAAAACATCCAGCTAACAAGTCTCTCTTGGTAGTCAGGTAAAAAATATAGGGCTAGAAACAATACACTCCTGCTTCTGTCTTCTCAGATGTTCAGGGCTTGTTGATTTGACCCATGAAGAGAATGGTACCTAAAATGAGACAAAGCATTAATGAAATTCTGAATTAAGTTCATAAATTCACATCATAAACAAAACAATGTAGTACTGTGTGTGGTGCTTGTAGTGTCCCCTTTGATACATGAACTTTCTCTAATTTTCAATCTTAACAGCAGGTAGCTAGGTAAGAGTAAGCTTTAAACATACTTTTAAAAATTATTCTCATGCTCCACATTTGCTCATTTAGCTCCAGCAGGAATTAAGACCTATGCTGAAGTGTACTGCATGAAAACTGCCACCTTCAGAGTGCAAGCCAAAGACAATTTCATACCTGTAGGGTTATGTCTGATGAGGAAGATGAAAGGGCTGTCTACTATTACCCATGGTGGGGATGACCTGGCCAACAAGATTGCAGCTGGGGGAGGGGGGGGGACAAGAAACACTCAGTTCAATAGCATGCCTTCCTGTGCAAATTCCAATTCAAGCTGTCATCGATAAACTTTGGTTACTTGTTAAAATAAAGGATAGGCAACCCTAATGCTTTGCAATAAAGGCTCATTTGGGTCAGCAGACACACTGTGCCCACTAACTGGAAACAGTACAATGCTTCATGTGATCCCTGAGCACCACGTTTTGTAATAGGCTTTTTGCAATAGCCCATGACACTCTTTGGGGCACCGCTTACTTGTTGCAGCTGAGGCTTTTGTCCCGTCTTCATTCACCTCAATTTTGGATTTCTGTAGAGCCTTAGACACATGGACAGGCTCCGAGGCTGGGTAGCAGAAAGAAATGGTCATTGCTATAGACGGATACAAATGTTATCTACTAAAATATAAAGGATTGTCTACCAGAAAAGAAGACAGAAATTTAACTCTGCCAAGTCACCTCTAGGAGGCAAAAGCAAGCCGTTTTTCCCCATAAAATGTTTTATTTCTGTCACAATCATCACACAGGAAAGGAGTTCTGATGATTCACCACAGTGTGAGTCACCAATTCTAAACTGCAATCGCAGTAAACAGACACTGCCACTGTGTTGCTCAGACAGCAGTGGATATTTTTCTGTGCCTTAGTTTAATGATCATATCCTATTAAATATCCATTGGGAAATTGTTAAAGTAAGTGAAAAGTTGTCTTAATGAAATGTTACTCACTTATGTGTTTGAAGTTTGCTTTGGCCTCACTGAACATGTCTGTTATTCCCAGAGCTGAGAGGGGGTTTTCCAGGTCCACCTCAGCCTCAGCAGAAAACCTGTGCAGATAGAATTTGAGAGGGGAACAGACCAACAGTGACTAAGTGTCAAGAGAGTAAACCTAATTACACACAGACCGAGAAACCTGGCTTCAGCTGAAAGACCACCTACTGAAGGTCAAGCCAAACACAGTCTTCAAGACAATTACTGAGCTTCAGACAATCTTACAATGGGAATTCCAAGGACAGAGAAAATTATTTCATCAAGACACATATAGTCAGTTGCAAGATGGGAAAGGTTGGGGGCAGTTTCCCCAGACACAGACTTAGCCTACTCCTGCACTAAATTACCTTCAAAATGGACTAACAAAATTGCATTTCTCAAACATGTCTTAAAATGGACTCAGACTATCTAATCTAGATTTTAAAAAGTTTGCTTTCCAAAAAGAAAATATGAGCTACTCAAGAACTATGGGAGGTTTCACTTCAGCAGTTTGCCCACGGCACCTGAGGAAACCGATTATCTGAACTATGCCAATGAGCAACCAATGAGCACCACAAAGACCAGCCAGAGGAGTGCTAGTAACACAATGAGTGACTTCTTATCAAGTCTTCATGACCATTTCCGGTGCAAATAAAATGTGGCTGAGATAATATCATTGCTTGAGTCAAGGCTTTGACGTGATTCTCTGAGGAGGAAGCCCATCTCCTGCTCTAGAAGTGTTAAGGTTTTTGATATGTGGAACTTTTCATTGTGAGACACAGTTGATCTGATTAATCCTTTACTACCTTAGTGTAGTTCTCTGTAGTCCAGTAGCAATCTGAAGTTAAACAATGTTTCAAAAATCCATTTTTAAAATTCTGAGTTTACTAAAATAGAATTAGGTCTTCTCCTGGCTTGAGTTAAACTACGTATGGGAAAACCACCCCTTGAAGTATTTTTTTATTTATTTTTTCCTAGACAGTGGGTTGCAAAGCATTTATAAAATTACTTGAGGGGGAATGGCATCTTACAGTCCACAGTCTGCCCCAAAGCGCAGTCTCAACAGCAATTAAAGGCATGCTGTCCCTCTCACAAAACATAGCTCTTTTTCAGTATGTGCCAGATCTGATTACCACGCTGATTACCAGAGAGCCTAGCAACAGCAGCACAAAGAGATGGACGTGTGTATTCAATCTAACAGAATCTTTTCATGCACTGCAGCTTTTACAACACAAAGACTAGCCACTTTAAGCAGGAATAACACTTGGAGAAAGTACTATAAGCTTGGCCAAACCTCAAATTCCACAGGGACCAATGACATGACAGAGAATCCTTTCAGAAGATCAATACAATCGAATGGTCAAAAGGCAACAGAAAACATGCCTGCACAAGCAAAAAAAATGCTAATGATCGATTTCATTTTTGTTCTGCTTATGGTATTTGGAATGAGGGAAATTAAGAGGTCTTACTTGGGTAGCAGAAGCCGGACCTTCCTCTGGTTCAGCAATGTGGTCCAGCTCTGGACTGTGGCAGTACTGATGTGGGGAAGAATGGCGGAGACAGGAGTGTCCTCCTCAGATGGTAGGGCGATGAGCATGCTAATACTGTTCCCATGGTAAGGCAACTCAATCACCTTGTACTTCAGGCCATTTGGGGTGCTCGCCTGGCCTGAGGGTCAACAGCAGCAGCATACATATCACTAATGGAATATCTGGTGACTAAAGTATTATGACCATGGACCCTTAAACAATGGCAACCAGATAGAATCAGAATCATTGTCAGTTTTGCCACCAAGTAGAAATTAACTCAACTGTACCCACAACTGCTGTCCACATAGGAGTTTTAAAATATCTTGAGAGATGTCGGTTTCGACACTGATAGTCCGGTGCACAGTGACTTGGCAAACAAGGTTGCTGGCATGAAGAGTATCTGAACGTCTGTGGTTGCAAGTGTTTTGCAAGAGAGCAGTTGCAGTTAATGCCGGGCACTAGCATGCCTCCATATAGCATCTGTATGCTTGGAAGAGGATTTTTATTTTCATTAATTTATAGAATTGCATTGACCACTATGGCCAGGAAGATTTTTATTTGTTGGACAATTTGAAAGTTTACCAGTCAAAGCTGGTATATACCAGTTAATGGAAACTCTGGGATAGACACACTCAGTCTTTACAAACAAGCCGGACTTATTTCAAATGCCAGTACAGCACCTAAAATTAACATTCAACTCATCGGATTTCAGACTTTTTTTTTTGGAAAAGTAAGTTGGTGTGTGTGTGCTTTCCTTTGGCCAGAGTAACTATATGGAACCCGCTTAAGTTCGGGCCCAACAAAGAACTCACCAATGTTGAAGACAGACAGTTGTGACATCATGGGGACCTTGTAAACGGTGCCATCACCCCCGTTAAAGTTCCTCATCTTGGTGTTCTCGGGCTGGAAGCGAGACTTCCATAGCCCTTTGAAGTAGATGGTATTGACTGCTACAAAGCGGGTGAGGGCTGGATCCAGCATGTCTGGATTGACCAAGCTGGGGATCATTCCTGTGGGGGCACAGTGGCCAACAATGTTAGCACAAGTACAACAAACCTGGGAGCACAGTGGTAAGGAGCCGGACTTGTAACCGAAAGGTTGCCCGTTCAATTCCCCGCTGGGGCGCTTCTGTTGTACCCTTGGGCAAGTTACTTAACCCAGAATTGCCTCAGTAAATATCCAGCTGCCTAAATGAGTAAGATGTACAATATTGTAACCTATGCAGGTCGCTCTTGGTAAGATCATCTGCTAAATGCCAGTAATGTAATGTAATGCTGAATTGTGTCAATTCTGCATTAGAATATTTATATCAGCTACCCAGTCAATCCCAATCAATCTGGTATCTGTCGAGTAGCTAGACTCACCCTTGGTTCGGTTCTTCACCCAGTCATTGATGGCAGATGCAGCTCTTTGTGTATCTGAGAAGTCCATGTTCCTGCTCTCGCACTGGAAGTTTGCTTTGTTTGTGGACATGAAAGGTTCCTCCATCCTGATCCCTTCTTGGGCGAAGATGGCATTGGCGATGGTTACAATGTCCTGATTCGCTTTGGTGGTTAGGTTCTTGTGCAGTCTTCTCAGCATCTTGTAAGGACCTTAAACGAAAGGATAGAAGATAAAATTGTGACCATTTTGATCAGCAAAATAGACCCCAAACCTGAACACTGCAACCCAATGTACTGTGCTGTACAAATATACCAAGGGTGAAAAATGTCACGTGTAAGTGCATGAAGGAAATGTAAGCATTAAGTTGAGGGTTTTGGTTTACAGGGCACTGTTGGATACGATGAAGTGGGCGGGGAATCTGAATACAGATATGTGAAATACAGATGGATTTTTTAAAGGGACAATATACCGAAACACCTGCTGGGGAATGCTGAAAGAACACCAATTCCAAGGAGAAGCGGAAATGAGAACCATTAGAGTGTAAAACAAACACTCCACTGATGGAGATCGATAGAAAGCACACACAGATCAAGGCACAGCTCACCGTTCTTCTTGTAGCGGAGTGCTGACAGAAGCTGGCGGCGAGTCTCCCCATCAGCACCAGGCAGCAACATGCCCAGAATGCTGGCCACACCATGGGGTGAGAGCACCACGTTCTCCTGGGGCTTTGAGCGGGCAACTTCCTGGAACACCTGAATGCCTAGGTCTGAGCCTCTCTCACCATAGGATGGAGACAGGGAGTGCACCCCCAAGGAGGACAGGGCCAGCAACAGACACAGCAAAGGGGGGAAACCCATCACGGAATCTGCACACCTAGGATGGACAATGTAAAATATATGAAATGACGTGTATCTGCAGCTGACAAATGCTGTATGGTAATGAATGAAATGAATTTAAAATGAAATACAACACCATATAGCTTGCAGAGCAGAAGAGGGGTCTAGGGACCAGCTGCTCACCCAGTCATTTTTTGCACATACCTTCTAGTATGAAAATTGTCAAAAAAATATTACCTAGGCCCCATATTTCTGTGACTACATGAAAAGACCTGCCTTGTAATATTCATTTTACTGTCATGTCTGTGTCTGACCATAGGGGTACTGTGTAAACAAGAGGAAAAAAAACAACAGGCTGGACTAAGATAAAATTTCACCGTGTCCTCTAATCCACAAGATACTGAAGGCTGAACTGTGGCCAGTGTTTATGGACTCACTCAATCATTGTGTGATTCAAAAAAGTAATGCTGAACCTGTCAATTTGTGTCTGTCAGGTTACTGCCATTTTTACAGGGTAATAACCAGAAGAATGTATAGCCTAAGCGAACTGGCTACAACTTGAAAATGGTAAAAGCTAACATGATACAGGTAAGTTTTTATTTAACAAACAAAAAAAATCAACTTGATGCAGATTTGGCTTCTACTTATTTTACCAGTCAAGGAATGAGGCATGAAAGTAGTGGGCAGAAAGTATGAAAGTATGAGGCAGAAAACCAATGAGTTGGTTGAGTTTATGAGTTTATGAGTTTAAATATGAAAAAATACACTGTTGCAGAACTTAAATATGTTCAGTTAAAAAATTAAATCCAATTTCCTTTCAGTGTAGCCTTAAATTTTCCTCAGAGAATACAAGTCAAGTAGCTGATAATACAGATAAGTAAATGTTATGAATCATTTCATGTGCGTCATTGTGGTTAATGTCACTGTAACACTGATGAAAAACATTTTGTAAAAGCTTTCTACTAAAGAAAATAAAAATTATTTTCTCTCCCAGTGCAGTGGTTGGTGATACCCTAAATGCACTGCTTGCTTGTTTTTCAAATGCTCTGCAGTAATTGGGGGGGGGGGGGGGGGGGGGGGGGATGAGGCATTTAAAGGCAATTTGTCTTATGTCTTACAAAGTTAAAAGAAATTCCAAAGTAAAGCTCATTTGTTGCTGTTATATTTTTTAATGTGAATTATACATTTGGCATAGCAAGCTAGATGGTGGAGTGCATTATCTGGTGGCTTTATTAAAGCAGGAAGTACTTATAAGCATGGCATACATGCAGAGATTTTTAAGTACTTTATATATCCAACAAATGGCTTTTGAGGCAACTCGTAATAGTTGTCATCGGTTCATTACAGAGACATACACTGAGCAGCTCATCATATAACCCTTGAATAATCCTGCACAAAAAGGAACTAAAACTTTTCAGCCACACGCATGTTATTTAGGCCCAAACTAGCAATATTCAACCTGGTTTTGCTGTATATTAAGACTCCACATATCTTCTTTAAAACCGTGCAATCTGACAGGACAATCATTAAACAAAATAAAAAGCATTAACCAAAATAAGGTTGCAGCACTATAACAAGGTAAGCTGTCCAGTCATCAAGCAAATGTATCTGCATTCTGGGCTTTAATTGTTCAGCCTTACTACTTCTTTTACAGTGCATGAGACATTTTAAAAAGAGGAGGAGGATGTCACAGACATCTGCATTCACAACTGCTCAAAGCATACTCATTGAGACAGTTACATTTATTCATTTAGCAGGTGTTCCTATCCAGTACGACTTACAAAAAGTACATTCAATAGGGTTAAGTATGCAGCCCTATAAGTAGGCTACTGAATCAGTGCCATATATGTAATACAGCGCCATTGTAGGAATCAATGCCAATGCTGTCATAAGGCATACAACCACATACTACGATCCCCATTTTCAGCCAAAGCAGAGCTTGTAGAGCCAAAGAGTATTGCTACAAAGTTTAATTCAAAACTTTTTCCACAGCAAAGGCTTATACTGTCAATAGGCTTTCTAATGCTCAGCTTTTACCACAGTGGCAGTAGTAGTGGTGGTGGTGGTGGTGGTGGATGGGGGCGGGGGGGTCAGAGTTTCAGAAGCCAAGACGTAGTCTGAATAGGTGGGTTTTCATTCTGTGCCAGGAAACGGACAGTGACCCTGCTGTCCTGACTGCTGTGGGGAAGTCATTCCACCACTTGGTAGCCAGAGTAGAGAAGGGAACTGGAAAAACGTCTGGAAATAAAACTTAGTATATAATTTAATTAAGTGTGCCTAATTAAAAACACCGCTTTGCCACTAGGTGCCTCAGAAGGCAGCGGTTTCTTCCATAAGCCACAGCATTCAGATGTGAAGATGCATCTGCAGTCCCCCCCCCACCCCGTCCACGATTTCAGAATCAATTAAAATGTCATCAAAAAGAAAATCGAAAAAGCAAACAGATCTGTTCAAATCTGCTCACCACATGGTGGCTCGGAACAGGAGGAACAGCTCATTATTCCGAACACACGTTCCCAGAGCGCTCTTCTACAGATTCTCCACTTTTCTTTGAAATCTTTTGTTAGGAGTACACAGACAGGAAAGAAGTGGCCAGGAGCATCCCACTTTAACTAATATTCATTTGGCCCTATCCCACCAAGTCTGGCTGATTTTGCGAAGGTGCATTGAAATAACTTGAAGAAGCACTAAAAGCAGGGATTGTACTTCTCCCCACCTGATCAGAAACAATTGCTAGTTGGTCAGACACATAGTTAGTACACTGACGACTGTCCAAAAGGGATGTTCCTAATCTGTGTGTGGCATCAGTAAACTGCAAATCTCCATTCAATCAAGTGCTGTTGACGGAATTGACAGAATATTGCACCTTACCAAAAGACACCTCTTCCCTCCCCAATTTTGTAATCACTACAGCCCTGCAAGAGTGGGACATCTTAAATGCATGTATATTCAGGTAGCTAGTTCTCCAAACCAGCCCCAAGCGAGGGGACCAGTTAGAGCTGGCTAGGGCAATACAAACACTGGTCTCAGGTTGGCATTCACCAAACGACGACTTGGTAGAAACAGCGGCATCACTATTTTCGCCAATACGCACGGCTCATGACATAAGGTTGGCGTTACTTTAGTATTTAACCAGAAGAACGTCTGTCTGGCAGGTCTGGAGCCATAATTCTGGCCAAGGCGACTGCCTTGCTGACCACAAGTGCAACACCCACTACACACAATGGGTGACACCACCATGATTCACTCCCATTACCCTCCACCACCCCCAGTGCAGGCAAAGACCGTAACTATTCTTTAAGAGCGAGATTTCATACCATAAATCAAGGTAATTCAGCGAGGACTACGTGAAAAAAAACCACCGCAGTGATGACCAATATTCTCTGTCCTGCAATCTTTCCAACGTGTGATTTGGTGTTAAAAAATCTCATGACTAATTTTAGATGTTCAAAATTTCCAGTGACTCGCCGTCCCGTCCGGAGCTAGCCATGTACTTCGGACAGTTAAACCTGCGTTCTAAGGCGGTCCACAAGCTGACACAACAACCGGAGCTGGTATTAACCCCCAATTAACCGGGAGAATTGTGAAGACGACGAACACATCTGTGTACCTATAGGTTTATATATCTATATAGTATAACTAAAGCGATTCAGTGCAGCTAATGTTACCGACAGTATTGAAAATAATCACCCGTTAGAAATAAGGTTACTAACAGAGAAGTTGTGACCTCATACAACCTGCAGGGCCATACCAATAGGCAGCACAAGTATACCAGCCATTTAAACAAAAGATATTAGCTAACGTGTTACTATAAAATTACTTATGAACACCTGGTTTGCCAATAGCAGCTGTATTAGTGAGCAATACCAGCGAACAGGCCAGACTGCGAAAAGAAGTAAATGTAAACGTCCATTCGAGTAATCTGAGCAAACAAATGCAAATGTTTTGCGAAGCATGCATGCCAATTAGGAATGGAATCTGAAGGTACCTGCAGAAAAAATCTTACCTTATATTCTCAGAGGGAAGCGTTTCTCTTTTTTGTCTGCTTCCCTTTAATGCATTAAACGAAACCCTCGAAAAGTATTGAAGAAAGTCACGTCCTTGGCGGAACTACGAACCACAGCTTGCTACAAACCCCTTTCGCTTGTATTCTTGTCGCCTTTATAGCACAAGGTGGAGTAACTGCCGCCCCTTGTTTATTTCGGTAGGTTTCTGCGATGAACTCCGCCCTCTCATCGAAGTCATCTCGAATCACCAGCACCAGATACAACGGCTGCACCGAGACGCGTGCGCTGGGGCAATAAGTTGTAACTTGCCTCGGTAAACAGGAAATGACACCTCCGCAACTGGACGATCACCATGGTGAAATATGAGACAGGACAACCCATTTTGTTTTCCTTAGCTCACTTGCGTTTTAATAGATAGGTTGTGACATAAACAAAACTTAATATCCAGCTATCCCACTCCCACGTTACGAACTTCGGAGTTCTCCAGCATTTAAGACGACCCCTTTTAGTTGCGCTTCTCCATGAATTTAGATCGGAATTGCGTTGCGCTTCCTCACCTAATCAAAGCCCCTCATCTATGATATTTATGTATGGGCATTTTGACATCGCAGCTCACAATAAGCAGCCTATGGGAGAATACTTGTTCACAGGCCGCCACCTTCAGACAGGTGTTAAAGTCAAGGCCACTCAATTTCCAATACATAAGCTGTCAGATATACCATCTACACCTAGTCATGTCCTATGTCTAGACAGCTACTGCCACCATTGAAATGGGTTTTACCATAGAAAAAAAAAAAATAATCAAGAAAGACAAATGGGATATGGAAACAGAAACCTGGTGCCAGCGCACCTGCAAGGTCCACACACCTGAACTGGAGAGGTTTTGTTGTTACCTCACGCTTTAGCCAGAGGTAGACTTGTATGGAGGGTGAAAGTACAGGTGTGTGGGTGCAGGACTCAGTCATGTAGAGAGACGCCAGGCAGGAAAATGGGGGGCCCAAGGTTAGAGGATCAGACACACCACAAAAGAGCATTTGTTTGATTCAGCTGCGGACCCCATACCACTGACTTTCTGTGCAGGAATGCGCAGTGTACTGTGGAACGGCAGCTGCTGGACTGATGTTGTAAGACATTTGGGGAGGGTGTAGGGAAGCAATGTGGTGCAGTGGCAGGAAGCAGAATGTGTAGCCCAAAGGCTGCCGTTTCAATTCCCTGGTGGGGCACTGCTGTTGTACCCTTGGGCAAGGTCCTAACCCGCACTGCCTCAGATCCAGCTGCATAAATGGATGACATGTGAAAACCTAAGCTGTGCTAATATAAGTCTCTCTGGATAAGCATGTCTGCTAAGCAAATTTAATGTAATGTAATGTGGGTGTGGGAAGGAGGCGGGGGGTTAAAAATATCACTTGCAACACCATGCAGCTGGGGGGGTTGCCTTGAGAAAATAAACAGGCAGGGGTAAGCAGACAGCTGTATGAGGAGGAACTATGGCAGAGGATTGTCTCACTGAAAAATACTTGTAGAGATTGAGAGAACACCCAGTGGCAATTATCATAATGAAATTGTGGGATGCAATTGCCACCAGCATATAATGATATCCTGTATATTCGGTTTCATTAATGGCACTGTTGTTCTCCCTTTAAATACACACATATATACACACACACACACACACACACACACACACACACACACACACACACACACACACACACACACACACACACACACACACACAGTCATGCAAGAGCAAGAGCCAGCATGCTCAAAAGTGGAGAGTTGGTTAATACTGCTGGCAACCACTGTACACAGGATATACGTTCCAGGATATGGCACTGCTCATGGCTGAAACTGTAATCCCATTTTGCAAAGTGTCCCTCCAGGTGTAAGGACACAAAGGAGCCTCCTTTTCACTTCTGATAGGGAAGACCACATGGCAGACCTCTGGTAAAATCTGATATCAACAAAAACACCACATTCCAAGCACAACATATTTTTCCCTGGCTTCCACTTTACTGTAATCGATCAGTGCCATTATAAACAATGGTAGTGCTAACAAACAGAGACAGGTGCACATTTTTGTCACACATTTCTGAGGTTTCACTTAGAACAATTTCCAGACAATAAGTGCAATTCTTGCCTTACAGACTGAAAACTAAGGTCAAATTTAACAATACCTGATTCTGAAACATTCGCATGAATTATGATAACTATTGAACGTACCATTTGTTCCAGGAATTGAAGCAAAGCAACACAGTTCCTGCAAATCCCTCTTGGGGAGAGAACTGGCTTTACGAAAATATACATATAAAAAGGGAAAAAGAGCAATGGGTTTATACAAAACAACTGACAATTAATGAAAATTAAAGAAATGTGCCCCCCTTCTCATACCTCTATTTCTTTCTTTCACTTTTCTTCTAAAATTACACATATTGCGATGAGGGTCATTAAAGTGCTTCAGGGCACACATACATTATTGCCATAGCAACAGCAAGACTCTGCCTTATGCGGCAGAAGAAGTGGCAGTGGGAAGGGCCTCGATGACTTCCGGAGTGTTCTCACTGCTTCAGCCACTTCTGCAAAAGCAGGTAGACGTGGTCTCGAGCCAGCGCCAGCTGAGGGAGATCCTGACTCCTTGCTGGGTACATGTTTGCACAGTGGGCGGTACCTGAGAGAGACCAGAGTGTGTCAATCAACAGCATATCGATCGTTTGCAAGATCCATGGGATCCATGGGATCGAGCAAGATCCATGGGAGTCTTCAACTTGTACACTTTATGGTCCTAGACAAACCAATTAATAATGTTAGTATGTACCATATAAGAGGTGACATCAGATACAAAGAGACAAAGAGCGCTGGAACACACAAAGGCTAGTTAGGTTATCACGCCAACTGCCCTACACCCTACATAATCAAGAACAGAAGTAAGAAGAAACCAACAGATCACATTTTCCAGAAGAGAAGCCCAACTACAGTAGAAATCAGTTTCTGTAGAAGGTGAAAGAGGAAGCGATTTGACACTTTACCATGTATGAAGACCGCAGGCAGGTCGTCACTGATGTCTTGGGTGATCCCCAGTGCATGCCAAGGGTCGATGGACCCGTTGGGGAAGACTATGCGAGTTGCACGGATGTCGTAGCCACCGTAGTATTCATTGGTCTGCAGCACAGCATCAGTGACTGTTGATTTGGACAGTGAGGGATCATACATATCCCCACACTGCTTCAAGTGGTACCTGTCAAAGGACGAGCAAATTACTTTGGCTCATAGATGGAGACAAATTTAAAATCATTTGAATATGCAAGCAGTGCTGTGAACAAGGTCCCATTCATTCTTTATTCACATAAAGCAGCTGAGACAGCTGCTATGGTAATGGAGGAAAAATCAGCTCAAAGTTCATTAAAGTTGGTCTGCAAGGCAGTAATCTGACCTCAAAGTAAAAATATGTGATGACAGCATAGAAGAGCTTTTGTGACATCCACCCCAACCCCCAGCCACACCTACTTGTTGGCATTATGATGGTGGAACACTTCATGTCCTTGAGTCTGGCCAGGTTGTGCAGCTCAGACCATCAAACCAAACTATCAACATTAGTGTTCTACCCCAAACAAGGACTTCACAGACAGTAAACATGCTCACAAAGAACCCCTCTTCATCTCAGAGGGGGAAAAAAAAAAAAAAAAAAACATTAAAAATGATTCAAGGCTAGGCTCAGCTCACATTCTCCCACTGATGTCTGTTTGTTTTTGTCCTTTCGTGGCCTTGATGCAGACAACTAAGCCCTTGCTTCATATTCCTCTCTTATGCCGACAGGAAGCTCTTGGGGAGAGGGAGAGAGGGAGGGAGGAAGTAAGAGAAAGAGCACACGGAGCTCTCCTCAGGGATTCTGTCCCCCACTCTCTGCCCCAATTTCTCCCCGAAATCCTGGCTTCTTCCCAGCTGACCCTTGCACACACACCACTCATCTTCCATTACAGCAAAAGCCTTTCGTGTTCTTCAAACCCGTCGCTTATGAGTGGGGGAATAAAACAGGATTGCGATGTCAAAGCGAGTCTCCGTTTCACTCTCAAGAGTGTGGAACTACACACAGTTCACAGCTGCGTATGTAGAACACCTCTGAAATTGTACAAAGAATGGGGGTGTATCACTGATGTATATGACTGCTCCTATGCTTAGCAGGAAAGACTTGCATATGTTAGCTTAGCACCCATTTGACATAATATCTATTATTACAGTCAAGTCAGTTAAGAGCCTTGTTCATTGGAACAAGTGTTCACTGCTAAACTTTGAGCCATTACCTTCAGGTTCAACTCCCAAGCCTCATTACACCCATACCATTGATCAACTTATATCCACAGGCAGGGCAACAGGCTTCCAACTAGGTGTCAAACACAGAAGTCACAGAAGTGTGCTGTAAAAGTTCATTGCAGGAAGTAGTCAAGGGGATAAGGAGGTGAAAGATGAAGTTCGGTTGACTCACTGCAGAACTATGCCTGGAGGGGGTGGAAAGCATGACTACAGGAAGTGAAATACATGACTGAGGTATTGAAACACAGGGGCAGCTTAGCATACTCACGGCAGAGGGAAGCCACTGAAAGGTTGGTTGGGAGAATCAGTGCTCTGGTAGAACCCGAACTCCGTGCAGGTTTGGTACACCCACTGTCGTCCTGTACAAAGGATGCAAACACATGATGGACCATTTGACTGAGTTTGTTTGAGGTGTGGGTATCATGCAGGTGCAGCAAGATCTGATCCCCCAGCACTGGAGTGGTCTGATTACTTCTCTTTTAATTCAAGATTTGAATAAGTGAAATTTATAAATGCTTTGGCTGTCATGATTAAGGCAGAAATTCTGTACAAATTATACTCATGACTGCACATGCTACAAATTATGCTGTGTTTGAGATGCACAGAACAGAGAAAATCAAACCAACTACACATTCAGAAACACTAGCAGTTACTTGTGCTCTGTGACACACACAGAAATGAAAAGTAGTTATGGCTTCAATCTCTCCAAATCAAATGTTGTGAAGCCCAGGGTGCTTGATGCCAAAAGCGTCACAAGGACCATAGGACTTTTTTCCGATCAGCGCTAAACTCACCAAAACAAAAGCAAATTAAAACAAGTTACTGAATTGTTAAGGTCACTTTCATACGCACAGAACTTTTACAAGCCCTGCATTGGAAGGAAAAGGCCCTAAAAATTACTTAATGAGAGTTTAGTACCATTCGACAAACTTTCCTTCTGATGTGTTATAATTGAAAATTGGCCAAATAAGACCATCTCCCCCACAGCCACAGCATCATTTAAGTGTACCGTGCTGAAAAGACAGCCTCTCCCCATCACACATGCATGCTGGGACAGCCGGTTCTCTTGGCCTGATCACTTCCTGTGATGCAAGCAGATAAAAAAAAGAACACAAACCACTTGAATAAACACAGGAGGGTGGAGAAAAAAAAAGTCACTTTGAAACCACCGCAATGTTTTCACCCACAAGAGTCTAATAGAAAACTAAATAAGCAACACACAGCAGCGGTTTCCGCCCTTCGCCTGGGAAAAAAAGGACAGAGAGAGGAGTGGGTGGCTCACAGTCTCACCCCACAGCCCTTAAAAAATCCACTTCCTATCACTGGGATCCAGGCTAAACCAATAATCCCCCTCTGCTAGGAAAACAAGCATTTTGGGAACAAACCCACAGTGAAATCACTGTGACAAGCACTAAACTGAGGGACAGAGGACAGAGATAGCTGCAGACTCGACTTCTAACAGCATACAAGCTAGAGGAGGACAATACAGAGTACCCAGCATCTTCCAAACATAGAGTGAGAAAAAACTGAATACGGTGTAATTAGCCAATGCAGAGAACAACTCTGGCAAACACGAGTCATGCATATAGGAAGCAGAAGTGTTTTGAGGTCCATTGATTACAGCTTAAAGCACTGTCATCTCTGCATGAGAATAGTCACAAGCATTCTGGTGGGAAAGTTCTCTTCGACTATTCATTGGCTTCAGCACAGCTCTTTTGCTGACGAAGTTTGGATGGATTTCAATGGAGTGGGATGATTGTTGTACTGTAACGTCTGGTGTTCTTGAATGCTTATTGCCTAGCCTTCTGGCCATCCTGCAATCTATTATTTCCAGTTTAAAATCTCACAGAAATCTCACTCAATGCATCAAGCACGCACACAGAAGCAAAGCCAAAAGCCCCACAGTAAAATTGACTTTAACTACAGAAATCCAACTGCCCTGTTAAATTTTACAGCTCAAATATGCCAGCCTCATAGAATATGTGGGATACAAAAATAATATAAACATCCAATTAATTGTTCTGTGGAGCATAAAGGAATTGTTTAAGTTGCGCATGACTTCATGCCTTAAAACTCTGGTGGTTTGAAGCCAGGCAGATGAGGCTCAATGGCCTACAACAGGCTTCTCTGGGCCAGAGCACCCAATAATACTGACCCACCACATACACAGGAGAGCCTTTCCACAGACTGATGTACATCTGATACTTGAAACCATGGGCCTACACTGCCATCCTATTTGCCCTTTTTGCCCTGCTCCACCTGCCCCCATCTACTGCACTTCTACCCTACCACTCCTCTACACCGTCCTAGGGATGGACTGCCTGGGACACATAAAGCCCTTAAACCATGTCGAACCATGAGTGGATTTCTTTCTTCTTATCAATGTTTTTGACTATTGCTTGCTTCAAATAATCACAATGAAGCAGCAGTCACCTCTAGCGTTTCGATCTGGGTTAGAGTTTTGCAAAGCAAAACCCCGTTTGTCTGCCTTTTCCAGGACCCCACTCACCTCCCCCAGATGCAGGCCCACTCCATGAGGTGTTCCTCATGTCCCGCAGGTAGTTTGTGTAGCTGGCATCCAGGCACTTTTGGGAAAAGGTCTTCTGCATGAGGCGGGCCACAGCAGCATACCTGTCGTAGGGATCTCCCAGAGATGCATCTGCCATCACCCCACAGAGCACCTTGATGGTGATATTGGTCCCAACAACACCCTGCATGAAACCAGGAGACAAGGAGCACACCTGTGATCTTAATAGGCAGATTCATGGGACTGACCTCACCTGTGACCTCAGGTAGACACAGGATCTTTTCCACACCTGTGAGATGCAGAGAAAGGTGTATATGATAGCTTCACGGTACTGGAATGCGAAGGAGAGCTCTGTTTACATTTCCGGCCAATTTCAAATCAAAGCCAGCAATCCAGAACCAAGACCCCAAAGTGTCACCCAGAGACAAAGCCTACACAGATGCACTGATACTTATTTCATATGGATCAGCTGAGGGCAGCCATGAAATTAGATGAAACATCCAGTTAATTTAATTTAAAGAGAAGTGTGTTAGCACGGCTTTGTCTCACAGTGAAAGATACACTGAAGATGCATTTCACATCTAACATACGTAGCTTGGTTTAAAGACAGGAATTAAGTTAGGAATACAATTATTGTATAACTGTTCTTGAAGGTAAGGACCATGAAATTTGCTTTTCTTGGACATTCCCCATAGACTAAGACTAATTTGCTGAAGTACTACCAAAAATGTCAAGAGCAGGATTTCTTTCCTAGTTTAACAAAAAACTCAATTTCTAAACACATGAATAAAACGTCTCTCTATGAAACGCCAAACCTCATGTCTGTGTGGGAGTGCTTGGTTGGGAAAAAGGGATTTAACATTCCTTTAAATAGAACAATATCAAATTCAGCCTGTGATCTTACAGATTCCAATGTTCCACCTCCACACATCCTAGTCTGCCACTTATCATTATACTCCTGTTGTTTTCCTTGCAGCTGATGCTATCCCTCCATTAAGAGGCCCTTTGCTCTGAAGACAGGAAACAGGAGAACCACTGCAAAACCAAAGCTCCCTTTGTCCTTCCCTGAAGCTTATTGGAAATTCGACTCAGGTCTCCCTCCTCCTGCTCCGCAGCAACCACAGGGAGTTTCACCATGACGATAAGCAGGAAGAAACAGACTTCTGGGAAACGTGTCACCAGCGGCACTCAAGCTGAGAATCCACTGCCAGTTCTTTCTCTCTCACCCTCCTTCAAGGCTGTGAATGAGGACAGCCAGGACCGCAAACGCAATTACGCCAATGGATTTCACAGGCATTTTCCATTATACCAGGATTCCAAAAAGAGTGAGAAGCAAACAGACACCCTGCAATAGAGACATTCTTCTCACAAAAAGTGCCTTTTGCCAAACACTATAACGTGTTGTTTGTTTTGGACGATCTCTTTTGAACAAGCATGTGCATGAAGCCTTGTCACAAATCCCTGGCTAGATGTGATTCTCCCCCCATCTGCAGCGCTTGGCCCTTATCAGTTTTATGCTTGGTGTTTCGCAACAGGGCAGTGGTGTGAGTCCAGCTGTGTGTGGATCCAAGAGGCAGATTCCTGATCTCATAACCCTGGCTATGTCTTCAAGACACGAAAAAAAATACCAGAACAAAGCAAGTAAACTGGACCCATTTTTCAACTGAGCACCCAGCCTGGAGCCCTGTTGGGCCAGGGGTACATAAAAATAGCCTTTTCTCAGAAATGTTATTTGCTTTAATCTTAGCCGGCCTCGTTCACACCCCCTCTTACCTCAAACTCCCTGTTGTCCTCGTTGTACTGGACCACGTCCATGAAGTTCCCAGCCAGCGTCTCCAGGAAGTAAGCAGAGTCCATGTCTGTCTGGACTTGCAATTTCTCACACAGGCTGGAGTGGGAGAGTTGGGGACACAACAAGGTCACTCAAAGGCATGTCTGCATGAGGCGACACACACATACACACTCGCAACATTTTGCAAAGGAGTACTTGTTAAGCACTGTTCAAGTAAAATAAATATGTGAGTGCATGGAAACTAACCCAGCTACAACAGGATGTTACTGAGACCACCACACTTCTAGAATACGAATCATAATAATGATAATAATCAGGCATGATGACACTAATTTCAACAAGGTCAACACGACTGCTCTTTGTGTGGGTTTGTTTATTTGCACAATGCACGCACTGTTGTGTCTTTGCTATTTAAGCATTATATCACATGACGTGGCCTTGGTTTTACAAGCGACATGATCCAACAGAATGCCTCCTCTTCCTGAGGTCAGATGTTGACTCAAGGGGTGACCCCTCTCTGTGGGGTGTGGTAGATGGCATTTGTACAAAGAACAGTGGTTTCACAGATGGTCTCTCTGTCAGCCGTTTTAATCTCTGACCCCTTCACCCAACACTGGGCACTGTGTGACATCAGCAGCATTCCGAAGAACACAATTCCATTTTCTGATCTCAGAGAAACCACTGACATTCTAATTAGTCCTAAGTCATCTGTCTTCACATGTTAACTGCACTCAGACGATAAGCATCCATAATAACTACCAGCAGCTCCCAGTGAGCGTGGCGGAGGACTGAAATCATCCCGTCGAGTGAAAACAGACCTTGCAATGTCTGCCAGCTCAATGCGCAAGACTATAACTGTGCAGTGCAGAGCAATTTCTTAAAGCCACAAACAAGCGCACTGTCTACGCAGACCTGGCTGTGCTCAAGAGTGTGACAATTAAGATGAAGTGTTAGTTCCTGTGTCATGAGAGAGCAGGAGAGAGCGGGAGAAGGATAAAGGGGAGAATGTGCCCGTTCTCTAGGCGATCTGAATGAATCGGGCTTGTTCGCCAGGCTGTGTGTAATGTCTTTGTTACTTCAAGAGTCCTGTTGGCCGCGCCGGACCCTTCGGGGACGGAAGTGACTGCATTCCTCTGGAATCTGGACCGTGTCCGACGCTCCAATATCTAAAGGCCCAGACTCTCAGCCAGCTCAATCCGAAGTTCCTAAGGGATAACCTGTAACCCTGCCTGTCGCAGATGAGGGCTCAGTGTTGCTCAGAATTGCCCAATTCCGATAAGTAGAGGCAGAGAGTAAGAAGGAGTTCTGACTGGTATATAGCCCTATAAGTGGTCTGCAATACCACCCCTGTTTGTCCATACTTAGACTAATAGCAATTCACTCTTAAGCACAAACAGCACAGTGCTTTGTTCATATCAAGTGCCACACAGCCTCTTATCACCGAAGGCCCATCTCTCAAGGCTAAATCAACCACACATAAGATTGGGCTCACAGGAATGGAAACATGATTTGTTACTTTTACATGCAATTCGATGAAGTGGCTTGCACTGTTACAGGGTGACAGCAATTCTATACGACAGCAGAGCCACAGGCTGGCTTTGTTTCAGATAAAGAGAATATATACACAGTTAGTGTCAGACTCCAGTACATGTTTAGAACATTGCTGAAACAAATTTGTAGGGATTTGGTTTAAATGTACCTGCTATTAGGTTTCAGGCAATTATGTGTTTGCAGTATTTATGTCCATAAAATATCATATTTTCTATTCTTGGAGAGTCTTCACAGGCTTGTTAGCTTCCAAAAACCAGCCAGCTTTCAAAACAAGGAGAAATATTCAAATTACCAAGTGATGAAGATGACAAATGAAATCTCTCTGACACAGTTATAGTTTATTGAACAAATTTACCACAGCCAACTTTTACATTAAGTATCAGTGACAAGAACTGCATACTCTGCCTGTTAATTTCCTGTGAGTGCCCCACCTACTGGTAACCATACGTAATGACCAGTTCACAAGTCAGGGCAACAAAATGTTTTGCAGCCCTCCGCCTATCACATAATACCCCAAGATCATGCTGTCAGAGTAGTCCAAATATCAATTTGTGGGCAATTCATCATTATGACTGATTGAGCATGGCCTAAGGCTTTCTTTGGGTGGATGGTGGGACAGGAAGACCTGTCAGATTACCCCCAACAAGCAGTCTATGTTCAATGACAAAAATATGCGTGTTTCCACATGCATGAAACAGGTGGGAGGAAATTCGGAAAACAAGGGCTGTGATTACCCAGGCTTTAGCAGGCTAAAGAGCTATCACAGTACAGGATTGATTACAGGGAGATAGAGAGCACTCTCGTTGAGACGTGTCATTAACCGTGTAGAAACCTTTCTGAAAAAACATCCCGAACGGAAATTAAAGCCGCTCCCCTCCCTATTGTGTAGGGCAAAAATCTTCACTTCAGTTGAGCCGGACATTTGGCCATCATTTAACACAAGGCCTACAGTGTGGGCTATTTTTAAACTGAGACCTGGAGGCAGCCAAGCGGAGAGAGGACTTCCAAGTACATTTGGCAGACTCATGCCCAGTAGTGTCAGTTTCTACAACTGGATCTGCTCCAACAGAAGAGGAAAATGGAGAGACCCAAGGAATGTCAGTGTGTGCATGTGTGTGCGTGTGCGTGCATGTGTGTATGTGTGTGTGTGTGTGTGTGACAGTTACGGGAGTTAGGAGGGGGGTGTGTGGGGGGTCATACTTGAAGTCCTTGGAGATGTTTTCGTAGGTCTTTGGGTCTTGTAGGCGCTGCACAAGGGTGTCAGAGGCATTCTTTACCAACAGGGGGCATTCCACATTTTCAGCAGCGAGAGAGCGTCTCACCACTTCCAGGTACTCTGGCCAAAACAGCAAAAACTTTCTTATTATTGTTTTACCTTATCACTTCAGACAGCAATAGTCTCTCAGGAAGTGCCGACACTTCAACTTCAACACCACAATCACTACTTTCGTGTAATTGAACATGTTAAAGGAAATGAATCAAGTCCTTGGTGTAATTCCTTGATATTGAGTCCAGTGCCTTCAGTGCTACTCCACTTTTCTATCCTTGGGACAAAGAAGCTCCAGTCTGCTATGATTCATGGGACTTGTTCTTCATTCTTTTGTAAATTGCATTTACTACCTGTCCTCAAAAGAACCGATTCCACCGGGACAATTGCAGATTGTCCTGAGGCCACAATGACCAAGTCAGCCGCCACCCCAAATATTGGTTGACTTATGACAGACTGGCCTGTGAGTAAGATGGCCGATTTGGGGGAAAATGCAGGGGTTGGGGGAATGGGGGAAACAGCATGGGGGTGTGTGTAGGTATGAGTGTAAAAAGTATGAACGTACATGGAGGTGTATGTGCACATATAGCTACGCAGGTGTACACGTGCATCCTTGAAAGCTAATCAGTCACCTCCAGTCTTCCTCGAAAAGGCCACCAGCCCTTCCTGTGAGGGTTATATGGTGGCACACACCCTGAGGGCCCTTACTATTTCCTGAAGAGTGAGCTAGATCAAGATCTAACCGGACTAACATTTGAAATCAGACCAAACCCTTTCACATACTCACTGCCTGAATCACCAGTGCAGGCAGGGAGCTGTTGGACTCTCTCCACAACCCTTATCTCCTATTCTATGCATCTCCTGAGAGGGGGGGGGGGGGGGGTCTGTCTGACACACAATGAGCTTAACAAATCCACTCTGTGTAAAAACCATTCCTTAAACACTTTTAGAGTTTGCACTTCTTTTGCTGGAACAGGGACAGGATCACAAAAAAGTTATAGTAGTAGCAATGAAGGAGGCAAACCTCACCCTTCCCAGCTTTAGGCCTCTCCCAAAGTATGCCTCACCTGGGAAGTTGACTGTTGCGTGCACAGGTGCACTGGTTGCCACAGAAGCATGGACAAGGTGTGGGTACTTCAGCCGGAACCAGGCGGCCAGGGACCCCGGGTATGAGCCACCGAATGCCACCCACATGCTGTTGGTCAGCCCCCGTTCTGCTGCAATGACCGTGCGGAAGTGTGCCAAGTCTGCCAGAGCCTGTCGGCTGCTGAGGTAGCGCAGGTTCTCTGTACTCAGATCTCTTGAAGTGAGATTTGGGGGGGGGGGGGGGGGGCTCATGGTTAATTTTTCATCAACACAACTTCACACTTCACAGAGAGTCAGAAGAGGCAAATCTTTTTCGATCAAGAGACGTTAACAGCATGACTTGAGCACTGACTCCCATCTAGTGGTGAATACCAAGAGCAACAAGCGGGCAACGACCAAGAATATGGAGTGCAAAAAATCAGGTCGCTAAAAGAGGAACTATAGCATTCTCACATAGTGTATAATTTATAATGAACATTGAATGCAACCTTTTTAAGCTTTAAACCCGCCGTGCAAACTGAGACAGTATAACTATTTATTAAGAAAAAACGGAAAAATGTCAGCTTTGTGACATGAAGACAACAATATCCACAAAACACTTACTCCGTGGGATGACTCTTGCCGTAGAAACGGTGCTCCAGCATCAAGCACAAGGCCCCAAGTTTCTGAGCGTATGTAAGCCAGGTTCCGAATGTCATCCATGCAGGGTTAGCTGGACCCTCCCCGCCAATCATGAGAAACACTGGACCACTCGGTTGAAAGAAGCTGTCATTTACGAAGTACCTCTAAAAACAGAACATGGGTCGATCAGTCATCCTAGTTTATAGTCATTTCAACTTTAATTACTGACTACATTTCAGCTGTACCCTTGGATGACAGCTACGAATTTAGAGTAATAAGATACTGCACGACTGGTTTGCTATACTTGCGAACTCTCACTTGTTTCCAAACTCTGTTGTCAGCGCCGTTGAAATGGTCCAATCTTTGACTGAACCACAGCTCTTCCGCACTGCCATTGTCGAGCACCACGTCTAACCCCGCTCCGACACGCTTATAGGTATGAACTCGAGCATCGCAGGAGATGGACAAAATACAGGCAACAATTGATATTCCTACGAGGAGCCGCATTTGGATTTTAGCCGTGTTCTCTTGCACGGCCATTTCGGTCTGTTGGAGGGCATGTGATACTTTTGTTTCTGTTGAGAAGTCACGTGAGCGAGTCAGCTGATTCTTGCAATGCGATTGCAGTTAGGAAGATCGCGTTAGCTTGTGTTCCTCTTCCCCAGGGGCGTGAACTATGGAGATTCCTTTATTTGAACGATTTTAATCCTGCAAAAATGTGTTGTAAACCTTACGGGCACCAGCCAGTTCATTCAGGACACTATCAAAGCAAAAATAATTTAAGTTCCGTATTTCAGAAAATACCAATTCCTGCAATCGACAATGAAAGCGCAAACAAGCATTATTCACGCTGTTAACGTGGGTCTGCTGAAAGGGCTGCTTATTCTGCCTCAAGCAGTCACGGTTTATCGTAGTTCGTACATGTTATAGTTTAATATTCAGAATTACCTGTCCATCTTCTTACTGAGCACGTAGTGGTGAAAATTGCCGTAAATTGGTACTGTAAAGCCTGAGTGAATGCTGTAGATCGGATAAACTTTTCGTAAAACGAATGAGTTGGAGGGCCTAGAATATGTGAATGGCCATTTGTCCTGATTTACTGCCACAGTAAGGCAAACCAGAAAGTCCCCCCAAAAAAGAAAAGGACAACAAGCCTGTTTCTTTTTTTAATTACTGGACACAATTTGATTTCAAGATAAAATGCAAGAAGGTATGTGCTTTGCGAGAATTACACCTTTTGTGAATAGGTCTTCCATCAAATCAAGTCTTGCCTCCTAACACAGCATGTCAAGTGCTCCTCCTACATATGGTGCACAAATTTTCAGTTGTCTTTCAAAACCACTGTATTGGGACTGTATTGTTGTGAATACTACAATGCTGAGATTGAATGGAGTGTGTAAATGGTGTGGCACCATACACATCGTTTGTGCACCACCACCACGATTATTTCTGAGCACGCCATTCCCATATCAGTAAAATGATGTATTTTTCACATTGTTAAAAATTACAACATTTATGTCAAAAATGGTTGTGAAAATAATTTAATGTGCAGATTACAATGAGATGAGGCTATGAATACCTCTCCAAAAATTATAATACACTACATAAATTTTGATCAATTCCAATACTGATATCTATATATAATGGTTAAGAATTTCCCTCTCATATGTCATCCCCTGACATCTAGCATTGCAGTATTGTTGGCTTTGCCTGCAGTCTATGAAATGTCTGAATGCCTAAATATAATGTAGGACAAGCAAGAGCTTTATACTGAAATTCAATTAAAGTCAACAAACACTGTTATAAATGTCTATCACAGATACTGGAGTATGGTTCATTGTCAACATGGATTTTCTAAGGTTAATAACTCGTTTCATTACATCTACAAATCATTTAAGCTCTTACAGTGCACAGCACTACTGACTCTACATGTGTAAAGTTTTGAGAAACTGAAGTAGCTGTGGTCATATTCCCCAGTGTACTATTTTCATTCTTCAAAACTCTGAAGAAAACATAATTTTCCTCTCCTCAATTATTAAATTGGTTTGGCAAATGTTAGGTCTCCGCAAGAGTGCATACTCTGTGATTTATTTTTAAAATCTTCCCACTTACAAAAACAACATGGGGAAGAGATGTTTTGTTTACAGCAGTCAGTTGCCTTCTTAAACCCCCTTCTTCAGTTCTTGTTTTTCAAAAATCTATTGATATAAAGTTCCACCCAGCGGAGTGGAGGTCAGTCAGTATGCATGGATGTGCTGCATCTGCTTGAGGGTGTGTGTCGCAGAGGAAGGGATTATGGTAGCACTTTATATTTCCCTCAGGTTATTTCCAATACTTTACCATGTACCTACAGCTCTGTTTTTATAAAAGATACTACATTTATTATGTTGACATGACCAGCTGTTTCACATGTTGTAATACTTAAATTCGGAGAAATTGTTAGTGAAATGACAGTTTCATAGAAAATACTGTGCAACAGTACATTGACCTGAAGTTCAATTCCTCTTACATTATTGTGCCAGTAGGAGGCAACCTCCCCCTGAAGCATGTTCAAAAAACAATGCTTCAATACAGTGACATGGCAAAATTCCCTAGTTATCTAACCAATCCCTACTATAACAAACTCAGAAATTGTATCCTTGCCTCTATACCACAAATGACAAGTGGTCAGCTTTCTGGCTACAAGTATATGTTGTATATCACTTTAATGCCTGCAATGGTCAAGATGGGGTTCCCTCTCTCCGTAAAAAAATCTTTACTATACGATGAAAAATGCTACACAAAATGCTATTCATAGTAATAATAATACTAACACATTATCAATGTTATCGGCATCAAAATATTTAAACATTTACTACCATTAAAACTGTCATTAAAATCATTACATGGTAATCTGTATACTCTAAAAGAAAGTGCTCCTGATTGTGTCTTTATTTCTTTACGAGACCATGTTCTGTGACCTCAGATGAAGAACTCATCCTGCTGGATAGTGTGCTGCATTGGAGTGTAGGACAAGTAGTCTGTTGCTGGTTTCTGCTCCGCAGATTCCCTCTGCAGGGCCAGGTCTGTGCACAGACCTCCTCTGGGACTCTGAGCGCTGTTCCGCAGCGTTCTGGAGGTGCAGATGGACGATGTCAAGGCCATGTCCCGTGAGTAGGCTGGCGGCGTGCCTCTTGTCCTCAGTCCCCGGGAAGTGTCTGGCAGGCTCTGGCACAGATCCTTGGCAAGAGAGTCGAGAGCAGAGGCGCCTACAGCCGCGGGCCTCTCCGGTCGGGGCACCACAGCAAACCCCGTGTCCACGTTGGTCTCAGGCTCCTCGGGCAAGAAGCAGGAGAGGGAGGGGTCTATCAGGGAAGGGGGCCGGCTGCAGGCCTCGTTGGGGTGGACGGACAGTGTGGCCGGGCTGCTGCGCTGGGACGAGTAACAGGAGCTGCTCAGTGGAGTGCTGCAGCAGCTGTCTGATCCCATGCTCTCCTCCCTTGGGCACCCCCCACTTCCCCAGCACTTCAGCCCCGCGGGATAACT
Source organism: Megalops cyprinoides (assembly GCF_013368585.1). Classification (NCBI taxonomy): domain Eukaryota; kingdom Metazoa; phylum Chordata; class Actinopteri; order Elopiformes; family Megalopidae; genus Megalops; species Megalops cyprinoides. Next base: position 24,025,626 of record NC_050591.1, read on the forward strand.
CTCTGAGCCACGTTCCCCCACAGTCCCACCCAATCCCCTGTCCTTCAGTTGGAGCTTACGACTGCTGAGAGACACAGCCTGGATTAGGGAGGGGGGCCCAGTCCTTTGCAGGGGGGTGGGGGGAGTGTGGAAGCAGTTCAGAGAGAAAGCTGAGGTTGTGGAAAGCTGTGGCTGTGATTGCCCTTTCACCTGGGAGAGAGGGGAATAGAATTCATTTCAGTCACATGACTTGACTTAGTCACAGTGTTCAGTCATGTTGAGGTCATCTCAAGAACAATTCCATATAGGGTTTTTTTTCTTCCTTTAGGAACTGCTATGAATATCAGGCTTGTGATCTGTGATTCAATATTTTGACTGTACTTGGGTGAATACAACTGTATTGACTTAAATCAAGTGTCACTTTAAAACAAAACAGCAAGGGACTCAGAAACTTGGCAAATTCAACTCAGAAGTGGTGACAGGAGTGGCCCCTGTGCTGATTAACAGACTATGGCAACACTGGAAACAGATGTGTCCACTTACAGTGAGAGCAAATCCACATTAGACACACACTCGATCTGGCCTGCTCAAATTCTACCTCCTTCCTGTTGCTCAGAACCATGAAACGTGGTATGACTATAAAAATAGCTATTTAATCAATATCAAATTTCTTCAAAATTGTATTCAGAAAATGCAGTGACATCAAAATGCAAAAATGCAATCCCCTATTAATATCTGTCCAGGACCATTTGGTTGGATGGAGGTTTACACCATGTTTCTACTGATCTCACCTAGTTGTACATGAAACAGACTGTGCAATTTGGGTACATTTCAAGATGCTGGCTTCCATTTTATTTGTATGGCCAATCCATGTCAAAAAAGTTGGGCCAGACACCCATTGTCTTGGAACTTGCTGCCGCACTATTAGAGGGTACAAACTGATAAAACAAGTGACCCCCATTTATTTTTTTGGGCAAAAATGTTTATCGGTTGCATACATAAAGGTAACCATATTTTGATAAAGTCAACCATATTTGTTTCTGATGTTTCCTGTAAAAATCAATTATTTCAACGATTTCAACCATTATTTCAACCATGACTCGGATTTGGACTTATCTTGGTTTTAATAATATTTAATTATTTATTTAATCAAAATCAAAAGACAATTTTAAGCCTCTAGACCCAATAATATAAGTAAACAGCATTTAATGTAATTTCTTCATGTCTGACAAGTCGTACAGAGCTATGGACTTAAAATTAAATTCTAAAGATACAGCAGATTGTGTGGTTCTAAAATTGTGATGATTTTTTTTTTTTTTCCTGTCAAGAGAATTACATTTATTAAGTTTCATGGTCTCATGTTTAAAGAAATCAATTTCCTTTGTAACCAGGTTTGTCCAGTAGATGGTGCTGCCTGAAGTTGGTCATTCCAAAAACAGAATAAACTTAGAATTACATTCTACAGCTACATACGTTTTGTCAGATTTTTACAGGAAACACCAGAAATAAAGATGGCCAACTTGGTCAAAATATGTTTACTTGTATCTATGCAACAATTAAACATTTTCACACACACACAAAAATGGTTAGGGGACACCTCTTCACCACTTTATACTATCCAATACAATAACAGCAGGTTTTCAGATAGTTGGTGTGGAAACCTCTTCTCCTTAGATTATCTGACACGAAATGAGTCCATCTTCTTACAAAGTTGTAGATGATCTTCAAGACCTCTATATCTCCTTGTATGTAAGATTAAAAGGACAAATGCAGCATTTTGTCCATAACCAACCATCATTAAAAGTATCTCTAACAGTACTGAACTGTAACTAGACATTTGCACAAAACAAACAACCCTAAAAGTCTGAAGACAATATGTATCAACTTACGTCCTTTTTTAAATACACTCACCATTCTGATACTTGAAATTTTTGCTGGATTAACACATTGTTAACTTATGGGATATTAACAAACGGGGCATTTTCTTGGCACATGATATAATGGTAAATTGTAAAGTTACACAGCACTTGGGGTAAGTGGAAATTCCAATGACAGGCAGTCCGGATGAGGTGCAGCTGGACTGAGTCCAGTGGAAAGAGGGCTGTAACCTAATTCCTAATGTGCCATAAAACATGAAAATCCTCTTTCCTTTGTGAATAAATATTTCCACAGCATGCGGTACAATACAGAAAAGTGGTAAATACATAATGTATATGTGGGCAAGTAGCCCTGAGGGACATGTACGTGTGTGGGCCTGTAATAGTCTCAGATCTTCAACAAGGTTCTTACAGCTGCAGGGAGTCTGTGTCCTAGATTTGTCTTTATGCTTTCCTTTTTTAAAAAAAAAAAATATGCACTACTGAAGCAAATGCTTTTACAAGGCAAACAGGGGGGCAATACATTCAGCAAGAGGTCTGACCAGCATTACTGAAGTTGAAAGTTAATTACGGAGTATTTCTTCCAGCCCAGTCGAAAAGGATAGCTTCTGGCGGTTCATTTTGGTCAGAAACCACCATGGCTTCACGTGGCTAACCAGACACTATAAATCAGAACCAAACAAGACTGTATACTTGAAACTTTAGCGGTAGAATGGCTTGCACATCATGACTATAAAATGCTGAGGTTTTACATCTACAAAAACAAGTCTGCAAGAACTAAATATTGCATGACAAATGCTCTCTCAGCAAACAGCACTGAGTTGCAGTAATAAAGTAACGGGCAGACTCCATACCTGAAAGAGTATCTTGTTGCCGTCAAGGTCCTCTGTCTGCCACCGGGTGGCACTGATAGGGGTGCAGGGGTTCGGCAGCAGGGGGACGAGCTGCCCGATTTCCTCTGCCCGGAACTGCAGCACAGCTGAGTCGCATGGCTCCACCCTGACCCCGGGCGAGAGCTGTTTGATGGCGAGCTGCAGGCAGAGTCCACCCTCCGTGTGGAGGGTAAACCAGCAAAACCCCGTCTTCTGCTCCTCGGCCTGCCGCTGCAGAATGGTCTCGTACAGCCGCACGGCGTCCTCGAAGTTATCGTACCCACTGTACAGCGTCACTCTCAGCATCTCGCCCCCACAGTGCACCGGGCGAACCCCCCACACTGGCATCCCTTTGCCCAGGCTGTAGAAGTCCCGGCTGGGCAGGAGGTAAGGCCGCAGGAGGGCGTTGGAGGGGGAGGTGGTGGAGGTTATGTGGATGCCCCCCGCCCTTCCCCCGCAGCTCTCTGTGTGGTGGTACTGCCAGGGGGGGCGCTGCAGGAAGTCCAGCACCCGCAGAATGCGCTCCTCCCCGTAGGACTCGTGCAGGAAGAGGGTCACGGCCAGCGAGGGGTAGCCAGCCACAGGGCACAGGTGCGAGCGGGCGTAGTCCCGCAGCGGGCAGGCCCTCTCTGACACGTGGAAGAGACGCAGGCCAGGGCACATCCACTTCAGCAGCCTGTCTAGGGTATGCTGCAGCAGCAGAGAGTCTCCAGGGTTGGCCAGCAGGTGCACTGTCATTATCAGGGGTTCCCTGACTGGCACAGACATGAGGTCATCTGGTCACAACACAGCCAAAGCAGGGCGGAGAGAGGGAGAGGTTAAACCTTGCCAAAGGTCAATTATTAAACTGACGAAGGTAACTCAACTGTGAATATGTCCCTTATACCAACTGATGACTTCATCCTTGCTTGGAAGACAGATTTACCTAGTGATTTGCAATTACAATTTGTACATTATATGTATACTGAAGCAAACCAGATAAAATCCTTGCTCATGGATACATCAGTGGTCCACCTGGGATTTGAACATGCAAGGTTCTGTTAACAAGTCCAGTATGCTATCCTGTGTGCCATCAACGTGCATGAACATCATTTCTTACCCATCGATGATACCACTACTGTTAATATCACTAGTACAACTAATGTAAGCAGTATTTAGTATAGATATGATTCAACAGCAAATGCACTTACTGCTTGTTGATGACATCTTGCTGCAGTCAGATCTACAAATGAGTAAAGAGTACGGTGAGAACTTGTATTAAAAATGTTTATTTGTATCTGTTAATTTAGAACTGAATTGCATTGTAGCTACAGAAACCTACTGTCAAAAGAGAACATTGTCATTTGTCAGCACACACATTCTCTGGCTTATATTCTCACAGAAATAGAGCCAGTACCTTAGAGGTTTATCTTAAAAAAAAGATTTAAAATCATTTAATAAAGACCAAGTTACATTAGACTACTTCCAAAGGCAAACTGTAAATTAGTATTTACAGTTTACTTACAACTGTAATATGAATTTCTGACACTCAACATTTTTTTCCCATCCCCAAACACTAGAGGTCCAGCGAACCCCTGAACTCCAAAGTTAGAACACGCTGCTTCAGCTGCGTGCTGAGACGGAAATAATGAAAAAGTGCATGTGGCAGATAGACATGTGCAAGCTACTATTAAAAAGTGATCGTATTCCTCCATCGTATTGCTCTGTTGGTTACACCATGTTCTTGCTGTAATTCTCATTTAAAAGAGCAATGCGCTATGCCCAAGAACCAAGTGAAGTGATGTATTTCGAATGGTATTTAACTGCAGCTAACAATATATTATCGTCATTACTAAATTAGAGTCCTTAGAGCTTTAAATAATTAAACTGCAGTCAAGAAAATTAAGTTGTACAAACGTATTTTCCACATGTCGAGGGAATTCTCAAAACTAAGTGAAAATGAGTTCCAAAGTACTCTTGGCACAGTTAGCAACTATATCACAAATACAGACTATAAATGTGTTTAGAACGTAACCGTGACATAACATGAAATGGGAGCTTGTGACTGTTTCCCTCTAGCGACGTCTCCTTCTCACAGAGGTGTCAAGTAGTTAATGGTTGCCAAGACAACTGCTCTTTACACACTGACAAGTTAGCTAACGGTTCAGAGCCAATGTACAATTCGGTCCGTTTGATAGCACCAAAAATTCACATCTTAACGGATATTATGTATTTCCAAAACAATAGGACGCATCATGTATCCGGCTTCTAGCTACCACTTGAATGATCAAACAACAGAAGTTGGCATTTCTTGTTAGCTAATGTTTAGGCAACATCTGATCAACATCTTCACAACAATAAAGACCTATTTCAATGGAGCTGTTTAATAAACGTGATATAGCCTAGCTACCTAGTAAGACAAAAACTCGAGGGGCGGAAGACGTCACACCTGCAACGAATTTACAACATATGTAGATGGTGGGTTATGATCAAAAACTCATATATCCCACCGGGGTATGGTACTACGGGCTAGGTAGCTAATTACTCTAGACTACATGTGTCGTTCACATTTCTCTCACAATGCTCTGGTGATAATGTTAGCTAGCTAGATCGAAAAACTATATGAAATTTCTCTCACATATATAGCAACAAAGTACTCGTATGGGAATATAGGATTATATTATATGCAACAGCATTTACACATTTCTGTGACTCTTCGAACAATAATAACTTTTATAAAAGGTGCAACTTCTTGAGGTTTCAACAACTTTTATGTTATTTCCCAGGCCACCATTAGTATAATAGCCTGTTGCTTTCCTGTTTAGGTACTTGGGAAATTAAAATGCTAAAGGCACAATGAAGAGGGGGGAAGTCCAAAAACGGCCACCTAGATACCACAAACAAAAGCACGCTAACAACCCCCACGCATAACTCACTTGCTAGCACGTTTAGCCTACTTACTCGGCAGTCTCTGCGCCCGAATCTGCATTATCATCTTCTGTTCCACTCTTTATTCGAATCGCTCTGCGCAGCATCGTCCAGAAAAATCCAAGTTTTTTCTACAAATATACATATACAAAACTTTCCTGTACATTACACAACATCTCTCTCCTCCCTTCGACTGAGCAAGTTGCAGAAAGGAAGGGAAAAGGCACAATACTCGGCTCAACGACCTGGCATGCATCGCAGGGCAGTGACGTCATCAACTCAGCTGAAATTTATCGCCTTCACGCGGAGCTCCCGTTTTTCCTGCAGTCAGATATTCATCATCTCGGGTTGTTGGGTCCGATATTGACCGTTGAACTGTTGCGTTAACTATATTACAGAAGAACTCTGTCGGTTCTAGCCCAGGATACAAAAGTCACGGAGCATCATTATCCCGGCAATGTCAATGTAGAAGTGTGGTTACCCTATTCAGACAGGGAATTGTTGCATCCTGCCTGCAATTCACAAGCGGCAGATGGCAGTCGTCTCGCGTTGAAGTAGACAAAGCACAGAGCCTAGACGGGTTTAAAAAGATTTTGCAAGTGCAACAGAGGTGAAGACTTCTGGTGCATTATGTCTGCTTGAGAGGTTGAGGTCACCATCTGTTCTCTAAATTAAGAGCATTAACTCTATCTTCCTTGCCCACAGCCAATTATTATACCCAATCAAGCAAGACCTATGCACAGTTTTCAAAGAATTAAATCAAAGATCGCATGTAATACATTAAAACCTGAATGGCACAAAACATTCAGGGAGAAAAAATCTGCAACACCAGCAATTCACTCAGGATAATGCTCTTATGAGATGTGAGTGAATGCTTTGTCACAAAAAGGTGAGATTCCTAATTAACCTAACTTGACCGTGGGTTTTTATTCAATTTTTTTGGAGTCACAGGCAACAGAATGCCATCTACCACATCCTCTGCAAAGTAGCACGTAAGCATAATGCTTACCCACTTCCTTTTTATGTTGTAAATAACTTTAGCAAAGATTTAGCTGTAGATTTTCTAATCCAGACAGTACAACAAAAACAAGGAAAATAAACTGTCAATATGCACCCAATTAGAAACAGATAGTGAAACTAAAGCACAATAGTTCATATACAACAGCTTTAGATCAAAATTAGACTGTAGTGGTCAATGAATATTTATCTTACCCATGCCATGGGCACTATGAATATCCAATGCCAACAGAGACAAATCATGTGCTGTAAGAAAATATTACTCCAGCTACAATTATTTAGTCCAGAGATATCAAAATTACTCAGGACTGGGTCTGTACATGTACTGATGTCATCTGTGGTGCTTAGTGTTGAACTTCTACAGCAAATTCCATGATTCCTAGTGTGATGGAATCATTATGACTTTAGCACAAAACCACACAACTCAAGAGGAGCTTATTTTGGCAGCACACTTAACACTCTGCTGTGTCTCCCAGCAGAGCGTTTTATCCATTGGCATAGACAACTTCCCAGCGCTTTCTCTGCTGCTTGCCATATGTGAGCATCAGAGAAATAATCAAATAAAACAGTGAGTCCTTTTCTCATTTTTTAATTTTCTTTTTCTACATTTAATATGATGAAAACAAGGCCCTGTACAATCCACTTCAGCAGTGAGTACAATAATTATTTTACACTTTATACACAATAAAACATGGTGTTAATTTGGTTCCTTTTAAAATTCCAGGAGAAAACCTAAACCCATTGTGAAGTCTAATCGGAAGGACCTAATATTAAAAAAAACAAGAACTACTTATTGGGCTTGATAATTCCATTTACAATAGGACCCACCCCCTTCAAAAAATTAAATAATAAAAAACAACAACTTTTACAGAGCTTAAGTGAATTTGCTCTGATCTATAAAATATAGCATGCTCTTAAGCCATTGCTCTCACTCTGCAAACCAGCAATAAAAATATATTTATATTTTAAACTTGGGAATAAACCCCTCAAAAGCAGTATTGAAGACCAATTGTGTTGGACAACCTTTACAACCAGTATGGTGCCACAAAACACTAACATAACACATTTACATCAACATTAAAAACGGGAGAGAAATGTCAACTTTTTTATTTGTGTTTATATAGCAATCCACCTTTGCCGATCATTTATTTTATTTTCCTTTTTTATTATTATTATTTTTTTACAGGTTCAAAAAAAATATGTGTGCCGCATTCATGTTTTCAAGGATTTTTTTAAAGGCGATCACTACAAGGGTAAAACGGTGAGAAGCCTGAAGCTGGATCCATCCACATTGAAATTGTCACAGGGAAGAGAGGTCTGATTTAAACACTGTGAACACTTAATGCTTTTGTTATTTTATATTTACTTCTTTAAGGAGGAAAAGTCAGCTTCCCAGTATTTATAGTTAAAAGGAACTTCCAAGTTCATGCGCATAGTCCAAAAAATGCTTTTTTTCCCCCCTCGAATGCACTCTTTTATGCTACGTAGGTGTACACTTTGCGATCCTCAGGCGTTCTTGCCAAATACTCTCTCTCAATAAGTCCTTCAATTCGCTTTTTAATGACCACAGGGCTAGGCAGGAAACGTGCTCGGAGTTGTTGGGTTACCTGAGGGAGACAAAAAGTAAAGCACACAATCAATGAAAAAAAAAAGAATTCAAGGGATGACTGCTGTGTCTGCGTGTTGACGCACATCACCGTTTAAGCCAAAAAGTCCTGTGTTCATCCATCCCGTTTACAGCATTCACCCACACTCACCTCTGCTACTAGTACATTGTGCTGCATCTTCTTCCTGGATTTCATGATGCGGACTATGGCTGCTTCGATCTCATGCTTCCTGTCATCATCCACCTTCTGCCGCGTCTCCTTCCTTTCCGGGTCAGACTCGCCTTGTTTGGCAGCAACTTGATGGACAACACAGGGAAAGAACGGGGATTCAGACGCATATAGGAACCCACACACACGCATACCAAAAAATCACTGACCAATGTGGAATTAACAAAACAATCACTGCAAGAGAAAATTATCCATGTAACTTCAGTAGGGGACACAGTATGCATTAAGGCAATGGATAAACAATAATGCACTATAATGACAAATGATTATTCACGTTTTACATATTCATTCCTAACTGGAGCTTTAGATTGTCACAGCAGCTTGTAAAACGCACCAGTCTGAATCTTCACTCTGTGCAGTTTGGAAGTGAATTGATCGTTGACTGTAAACACATGGCCGTTCTCGATCTCCTTGGACTTGGGCTCCTTGGTGAGGACGCGCTGCGTGGTCTTCCCACAGGCGAGCGACTGCAGCGCGCGCACCAGCTCCCGCTCCGGGATGTCCGTCTCCTGCTGGATCTCCTGCAGGACGCAAGGCCGGGACCGCGAGAAAGTTACACAGGGCGTGGCAGCGAAACACACACGCAGGCACACCACAGCTCAGGTGGGGACAGAGAACTTTTCACTCAAATGACGGCGCAAATACATTCTTAACCAAAACACCTTTTCCTTGTATGGGCTGAAATGGAGAATTGAGGTTTTCAATCCTTGCTCAGAAATATTCTGTTACTATGTGGAAGCTTCCAGGGGTCTACACAACTGAGAACCAACAACCCCAACAGATGTGAAAAATATAAAAAGGCCCCTTTGTAAACCCTGTTAAGCAGTGGGTCTGAGATGAAGGAGTGCTGGAGTGTACCTCAAAGGTAGACTTTTCTCTGTTGTTGAAGAGCATGAGTATTGTCATCTGGAAGGTGGACACCTGCAGTATGTGCTTCCTGGTGTTGGAACCTGTCACCTGGGCACCCCCCACACCCACTTCAGAGCCATCCTCCTAAACAGAGAAAAAGAGAGGAGACAGCAACCAGTGTTCAGTTCACCAACATAATACACAGCAAGAGGATTCACAATCACCGTTACCATTCTTCACTGAGTGACTTCTACACAGAAACCTGTGTTGAACATGGATTCTGTGTATAAGTAAGACATATAATCACTTAGAACTTCAGTTTTACACGAAGTACATTGTATGCTGGAGTTTAAAACCAATACAACCCCCAAAGCGCTCTGCTGCGAAAACCCCATCCATCATAATCTCCAGTGCCTGTCAGCCACTGGCCGTGCCATACCTTTTTAATGGGGCCATAGAAAGTGGCGTTCAAGTCTGCTGAGCCCATGTGGTGCTGGAGTGTGAGCTGCCTGCCGCTGTGCTTTGCCAAGTAAAACCTGGGAGCATGAGAACAAAACCAGGGTCATTCACCAGACATAATAAGATTGACATAACAATCAAATACAAGTACACAACACTGGAGCAAAACCTTAAACATATGTCCAATTGACAGTGCAGGAAAGGAAAGTAAGTTGGGTAAGTAAAGACAATGAACAGAGCCAGAAGCCTCTGAAATGCCGGGGGGGGGCCCTACCTTCTGAAGACTTCAAAAGCATGCCGAGGTGATGGGGGGATGTTGCATTTCGGTGTGGCTGACTGAGTGGGCCAGTAGCCTGTTGTGAGTACTCTTACTGTGAGATCAACACCACCTAAGGACACCTAGAAAAGAAGGGGAATGTCAGTTTTTCAACCAGACGTTAAGAGTCTGCTCTCTAAGCAGTTGGCAGATGATTGATAGCCCCTCTGTTTTCGCGAGTTTCTTACCCCTGTTGACTGCAGATGCTGCCTGAATTCATCCATGGTCGTGTTTGAGATGCTCATGTCCCTGAACATTCCTTCCAGTTTAGAAGTGAACTGACAGCCACATTCCGTCTATTCATGGGAAAAGGTGAGACGCACCATTTACATCTGATGAACTGTTGACCGTTTACTTCCTCCTATCCACATCCCTTTCATTTGATATTTGACATCCCCTTTACAAGGCGGGAACTTCAGACAATGCATGTGCTGTATGCCAACATGTACACAGGAAAACGCTGCAAGTTACTTTAAAATCAATAAAAAGTCACAGTACTTTTACAAGTCATGGGTTAATTTGTCTTCACCTTCAGTTTTGAGATCATGTTCTTCTCAGAGTCATCAGAGACACTCTTGTTGGTGAGAAGCCTCCTGGCCAAGTGCTGCTTGTAGTACCTCTCAAATACATCCTTCTCCTGCATGAACCTGAACAGGACCATAGCTTTGTCCAGGATGGACTCCACCTCCTGCTCTGTCAGCTACAGAAAACACAAGGAACAGCAGAGCGTTGATGCAGCAGGGCAGAGCAGCATTTAGGTCCATGCACTTTCACTCATCCCGAGAACACAATGCAGGAGATGGTACTCAACCCAGGCTGCTGTAGTTAGTCTACAGTGACATGTGGAATCTACTATGTGAAAGATGATTTAGTTTTAGACATTTACATGAATAATGACGATAACAAAGCAACCAAGTCAGTAGATTTTTTTTTTTTTTTTTTTACCAGTCACACTGATTGCAAGTGAAATGAAAGCAAGAAAATAAAAGGGTGTTGAGTTTGCATGCAAAACTTTCTTTGGTACTCTGCATGCTTTTAAAAGAATAGTGTGCAATGAAAATGCCATAACTCACTCCTTTGACTCCTTTTTTTAGCTTATCATCAATAAACAGGGAGAGGTACTCAGGCGAGCGCGAGTTGAGGTTGAGGAAGTACTCGAAATCCCCAGCAATGGTCTGTTTGAAGAGCCGGTCATTGTTGAAGGACTCCTGCAGGAAGCGGTCAAAACGGCTCTTCAGGTCCAGTAGCCCCTGAGAACATGAGAGAAAAAGATGGCGAGTCAGACAGAGGGTCATTGGTGCCAGTAACAGGCAATCTATACGTTCTACGACAGTCTACAAGTGGTAAATGAGAAATCTAATTTTAAGTGTTACAAATTAAAGGTACCCACACATAAGGGAAAAGATTTGGTTTGTTTAAAGTAGTGCATGTAGCTCACTGAAGACCCAGCATAAGAGGGATACTACATTCATTGAAAGGCATGGTAGACTTTCTCTAATCATTTTTGGCACCTGCATATTCCTACACAAGCTGAAACAATACTAGGACTGTTTCTAATTAATACACTCAACACTTCAAACAATTAAGTCTCTGTGCAGAATCCTTCTGCAATGTGAGCTCGAGGACTAAGGGTGATGATTGACTTGATGGTCGAATGACAGCAGTGTAAATATGCACAACTGAATGCTAATGAAAATGTTGATTAAAGATCAGTGAAGCAATGAAGGAACACATTTCAAGTGTCACTGTTTCCACCACAGTGCAACTGTGATGCAGTAAACCACGGCCTATTTTCTCACCATAACTCGAATGGATGCACTTATGTTCTATTTGTGCTGGAAGTCACTCTGGATAAGAGCATCAGCTAAATGCATGTAATGTAGTGTAATGTAATTTAAATGAAACAAACCCCCCCCCCCCATGTAATATCACTTCCTTTAGCACTGACCTGGATGTAGTCCACAGGGTTCTTCCCCTCTCCCTCCTCCGAAACCAGTGCCTTTCCTTGTTCCCGTAGGTAAGAGCTCATACACTCACACATAGTCTTCAGGCCGTTTGGCACTCGGCTAAAGAGCTTATACATACAAGCAAGATCTGCAAACACACGTGAGCGCGCACAGACACAAGAAAAGCCTTTTAGATATCATCCTCAATATTAACTATAACCATGAGCATTTAACATCATGCAGATCTGTACCATGATAATAAACTCAAATGACAAAAGCTCGACCAACAGCAACAGCATCATCAATATATCAATATATATTTTCAATCAACTCATTAAATAAAATCTGTGCTTGAACAAAGTAACATCACAAGCATGTCATCTGACATGACCATTTGGAACAGAAATAATTATACTCATGCGATAATTAAGGTCTGTCAAGTGCAAAAGAGTGAAATGAGTCAAAATGTCTGTCAAGGTAAGACAAAAAAAGACTAGAAAAAATGGACTACCTTCAGTTTTTCCATTTTTCAACATATGTACAAGGCCAGAGTTCTCCATTTCCACAATCGTCTTCATGTGTTTGGATATGAGTTCCCTCTCAACCACTTTTACAATAGGCTCCTCTGTTGATTTGTCCAGGCAGTGCATCACTCGTTCTATCTCTTCATTAATCCTAGCCTCTACTTTCTTTATGTACACACTTGCACTGTTTTCTGCTAAAAATTTCTGACTTTCCATCTGAAATTGAACAGAAAGATTGATAATGCGGATTATAAAAAAATGTGGTATTACAGCAGATACACCTCTAAGAAGAGCAAATACTAAACAAAAGATTTTCAATTTATTGTAAATGACAATGGAGCAATAACCACTTTTTTTTTTAACAAACCTGGAAAAATTCTGCAGACATTTCTAAAAATGGAGCCTCAAAGTCCTCTTCATAAACTGACCTCCCTTCGAGGCCTAAAATCATTAACATCTGGCAGGCATTCCGAATTGCACCCCTAATTAAAAATAAAGCAGGGAAAAAAAACAGAATTACTTTAAAAAAATCATTTACGTACACGTCTGACAGCTGACGATATTGATGGAGTGTTATTTGGCCCAGCCAGGACCAGGCCACAGGTTAATTCATTTTCGAAGTGATTGAACTTTCTGAAATGGAGGTACTGAATGTGCTGCACTGGCCTGAATACATTAGACAGGTTTTTTCATCCCAATATATACATTCTGAAAATTCAAGCTTGCCTATATTCACAGAGAAGTCAAGGCTGCTAATGATAATAGTAAGTGGAAAAAGGCAGTGATATTGTCCAGAATACCACTGTGCCAATGTCCAGAATGCATTGTGTACAGCAGACATTATTTATTCACCATTAGGCGTTAGCGATCTATTAGAGCTTGTTTGTGATCCAAAAACAAGGTTTGAAATCCAATACACTACCAAAAACTATTTACATGTTTTCCCTCATCAATTGTAAAACTAAGTGCAGCAACATTTGTCAGAACAGTCATGCCTTCATCAGGAACCTATAAGTAAGTAAGTTGCCATCAGTGAGAGGTACCAATTCCTCCAGTCTGCAGAGGCTCTCCTGTAGTGCATTGTGGGGTTTGTAGTGTATGAAAGTTTTCAGCAGTAAGCAATTAGTATTAAGAGGACTGCAAGTGACTTACTTCAGCACCTCCTAAACAAGCGTAGAAAATATATAACCCCCCCCCACTGACTGCAGAGGTTGTGTCATTTGCAATTTAAATTACTTTCTTTCAAAGGGGTCACCTTTTCATGGAGACTGCCTAACGCTTGGGCCAATAAGGTAAAGTGTTGGGAAAATGAGGAAAGAAAGCCCAATTTCTACATTTGCAAGGAACCCCAATCAAGCAAAAACACATATAACTCAGAATGTTACCAGCATGTAAGATTCATTATTTTAGAAGAGGGAAGAGACTAACAGAGAGCTGAGTCACCACAGTGATTTTCAGTGTCCTATTCCTGTGGTGACAGCCTGAAAGTGCATCATCTGTGAATACAGTGGACAGATGCCATAACTACACCCTTCCCGTACCTGTCCACCACCTCGCCCTTCCTCTCCCGGGCGATCATGTCCAGGAGTGTCTGTCGGAGGTGGTCTCGGATGCAGCCGTAGCGTACCACCTGGTCTCGGAAGATGATGAGCCCTAAGTTGTACACGTTTTCCACATTGTTCTGCTGCACATACACTCGGTCCTGGGAATGAAGGGGGAGGAGGAAACAGACAACGAGGGTCACAAAACTTGTTAACTCAACTGACTCAGCACAGAGAAGTACAACCCAGTATTCACAACATCTCCAAGAATATGTTTTTACTAATTAAATGACAAAAGAAATAATAATACTGCACTTCCAATACACTACAAGAGGTATACATTTCACACGCCCATAAAATCATATAACTGTACCCCAGTGTAGTTCTGCTTGATTGTTATGGCCTGTCAACATTAATCATATATGCATGCAAAGCTGAGGGGCTCTTAGGTGGAGAGAAACAATAACCTCCCATGAGAGAATCTGCAGCCTCAGTAGGAGCAGTGACATTGTCTGACTAGCGGTCCCCTGCCTGGCGGCCTCACTGAAAGCACGGGTTTATTTCAACAGTAAATCGTGTGGAGTTGCCAGTTGCCAAATAAAATGAATAAAATAACAGGGGCTCTTTGTTTCGATTTCTAGAACACTGCAGCAACGTATAATAGTCAGGTCAGTTCTCTCAGTGGTGAGATCCGCACTAAATCCCACTAGCCCCCTTCAACAAAATACATAGATGTTAAAAATAAAATTCAACATCCTGAGTGACACAGGAGGAGTTGAAAAATTGGAATTTCCTGCAGCCCATTTAGTTGGCTTTTCCTGATTGATCCTATCAAAGGTGCCACATGCCTCAGTGCTTTCACAAGACGTGCACTGCATTCTTACAGCAAATGCCAGAATGCAGTAATTAAAATTTGTGAAGGGAAGACGATGTATAGGTCTTCCATTTCATGCCACAGAAATGACCAGCAGCGCATTTCAAGCAAAGAATGAGATTCCCACTTCATTGCAATTCATGAAGGAGAGAGGACCGACACTTACCATGTACATCAGAATGTCTCTTATCATCACCATAGCTGTCTGGTGGTCATTCCATGCTTGGTTCAATGTTTGCAAAAAATTATTATTTAAAGAATTAAGTACGTCTTCTCGTACCTACGGGGTAAAAGACAAAGTGCTTAAAAACATGTCTGAACTGAAATTTCCAACGAGTGATGATTGCCCTTTTCAACAGCAGTTACAGCTCATTAGGTTCGATGAAAATAAATCACTAGCATGTCAGCGGAAAAAAAGAGTGATGTAAAACAGTTAACAGCAGCTGGACTATGCTCAAAGTTATTCAAAAGCTTTAATAATTGTTGAAGGGTCTATAAACCAGTTTCTCAATATTGCAAATCAAAATTTTGGAATAGAAATAGCAAAGTTATGATTACTCAAAAGTGTCTGGAGAAGTAATGAAGGCATGAAGGGAACGAGGTTTGACTTGAAAACCTCTCCTCTACTCACAATGTTGCCTACAGCAATTGGACTCAATGCTATGCTATGGCACAGAACGATAAAAAAAAATATGAGGCACACCCATTCTCTTCCCATGAACTGGTCGGGCACACCAACCCCCTCCATCCCACCGACCCCCAAACCTGTTGTGTATGACATCTCAAGTGTTGTTCATATGTAGTCTAACGCCATGTATTTCAAAGCACACTTTGGATGCTATGATGATACACCAGCTGAGAGCCACTAACAGTGAAACCACTACCCCCCCCCCCCCCCCAAATCCAAACCCTGACCTGACATCACAAAGGCATGCTTAGCACTGAAAAGGCAAAGATCCTTCAAAAGATTAAAAAAAAAATAAACAACCAGACATCTTTGTAATTCTGCATTTGGTCTCTTTGAAAAAGAGGACAGAACCAACTGCAGATGTGTGAGGCAAGTTGCTGTTTCATCTGTCAACTTCTAAATTCTTCCTTTTCACACAGCAGTATTTGATGATGAAAGCAGAAAATGCGAAGTCCTTTCAAATTAGATTGCTCCACGTTCCATTCCATTTGGCATTACACAAGCCACACATCAGTCATAGATCTCCTCAGGCTTGCTACAATCACTGGTTTATGGGCATGGCTTGTCAAAAACAGCTTCTTTACAAACATCTGCTTGTAATTATATTCTATATTTCCTTGCATTTTCTCCACTGGACATTATGTTTTACTTTGTCTAAGAGACGCACCGTGTGACAATGTGACAACAGGGAAGAATGTTAACAGGCAAGAATTTGCACTTCAGCATGTAACAGTATGTAATAATTTCATAAAACATGGGTGCTACAAATTTCAATATGGATATGAATCAAAAAAGCCCCGGTGCATTAGCTCTCCTACTTTGTTGATGAGGTGCTCTGTGACGACTTCTCGGAGGCCTGTGTACAGCTTCTCCCCATGTTTGTGCAAAACCATGGTGTAGGCGTTTCTGTACAGCTCCTCGAAGCTGAGGCCACTATTGTTCTTTCGCTGGATCTCCTGAATGGCGTTTTTCAGAAGGTCCCAGATGTTGTTGACATATTTCTCATCCATCGTCATCTACAGTGAAAAGAAGGAAAAAGGAAAATTGGTAAATCCTTTCCGTTCTTCCTCAAACAAACTTTTACACAATTTTAAGATCACAGACACAAAGTAAACATAAAGTCACGCTCACAAGTCAAAAGTTCATGGGATAACCATCACAGCCAATCTGAAGTCTTATTACGAACTTTCAGCGAGGAGGCAATGCACCATCTTCACGAAAAATGTGCATGGTCATCACCATTCCCTTTCAGAGTTGATTTCACATCAAATGAAGCATGCACTGGGCACTTAATATCTCAATGCTTCATTTCTTTAAAGAATTAATGAGAATGTCCTTGCATCATGACTGCCCAATTATTGTGCTGTCCATCCTGCTTTTTTAAACCGGTTTCATAATAGATCATTACAGAGAGCTAATATTTATCCAGAGGCAGCCATTAACTTTCATGATGTAACAACTTGTGGTTCCACTGAAATATTAATTACACACCAACCACAGCAGATACAGCTTGCTTTCATACTTTTCTGTATGTGACAGCTTGCTAGAGGTCTGATATGAACCCATTATTGCCTTCCAAGTCACCCAAAAAGTTGTGCTCTGCACTAATTTACCATTTTGAAAGATCACAATCATACAAAAGAGATGTTTTTCAGTAGCCGCTAACTGAAGTGCCAATATTTCAGGCCTACTTAATGCAGCCACTTGACCACAATGCACCTCTTCTCTGCTTCACCACAGTTAACCTGACTACAAACACAGCACTGTCTCTTTAAACAAAGATCAAAAGCGTGGAAGGGATCAAGGGAACAGTAATACATTTTAGTGAAGGCAGATACACAGATCATGCAATATGACATTAAGTGACAGTAGGGGCTATCTTATGACAGTAGGGCCTATTTATAGCTTTGTACACATACAGGTAGATACATTTACACCAAAAAGCATATTTTAAAGTGAAATTAATGTTACACATTAAAACACTCCTGTGCTATTTGGCTTTCACTTTAGCAGTGTGCTCATCAATATTTATGCCACTTCAAATTAAGGTAGCAAAAACATTTAGCCTAAATAAAACTGAAGTGCTCTAAATAGTCTTATTTTACCTTTTTCATTAAGAGGTGGGATACTGCTGTGACTACAATAGGCAGTTATGCTTCTATTTTTCTCTGACCAGACAATGGTAAAATGTACAGTACATTAGAAGAGGCGGTATGGCTGCAACATATGGAGTTTTGTAAATGCCAAATTCTGGGGTTAATGCACTACAATAAATATACAAATCAATACATAAAATCATATTTGCAATAATATTAATATAATATAATGAAATATAATCTATGAAAATTTTCTTAGGCAAATCTGTCATTTCTTTTACTCAGTTGCAGGGACTTCATTCAATTCAAGAACTGAATGGAAATGTGGGTGCAGTGAACAGAAATTTTTGTCTGGAAAAAAGGGTACACCATTTTCCCGATATCAGCTGAGGCTGAGAAGGTATGAGCAAATCCTAAAGATGCCAAATAACATTCCTTTCCCCAAATGTGTTTTCAACAGAAATAATAGCCCTGCAACAGCTGTTAACATGCAATCATCTGATCTTAAAAAGACAATCCTTCCAAACACAACTGTGCCAAAAACCTGGCGCATGAGGATGTCTTAATTCTTAAGTTAGGAATAGGGAAAAATCAGCCACAACGTAATTACAAAATCCCTCACAAAAATTTTGGATACAACGGAAAACAGGGCCAAACCAGAAAAACGTGACTGCTAGGATATCGTTGACCTATTCTACCCTGTCTCCTTAGGGCACAGTTACATAACCTCTGCATTTTGAGTACTCATCAGGTTGGCGCCAAAACCAGAAGGTGCACAGCAGGACAAAAGGAAGGTCAAAGGAATCAAGGATGTAACGAAACATTAACAGACTGAATTTGTATAATGCTGGCCTTTATGGAGCTGTCATCACTCAGACACACGTGCGCACACGCACGCACACAGAGTAATGACATATTCCAAGAGTGGAGATTTGAGAGGGATACTCAAGTGTGAGCTATACATCACAGATAGGAGCAGCAGCTCTTTCTCATGGTAATCAGAGGGTGAGGGCATCATACCACTTCACTACTCCCCATCCACCTCTAACCTGCTTTACAGTATCAACAGAGCGGATCCTGTTCCCAATCGCCAGTGTTCTACTGTAATTCCTACCCGGGTGCTGAAGGTGTGCACGTGGATTCAGAGACTCGTGTTGCTGGTCTTGCTGTTCTCCTGAAGTCACTGTGGTTTCAACAGGCCAAACGTGCATACCTCTGGCAAGAGAGGAAGCTTGTAATGCCCTGCCTACATGGCCAGATTTTTTTGTTGCCTGAGCAGTTTATCTCTAGAAAGGAATACCTTTACCATGGCCAAATCTGACATATTTGCTCACTTTAAAATAGGATACCTGATGTGGCCAAAATCAGTCTGAATGGAGGCAAACATGTTTATGTGACTGTGGAATGAGGAATCAAGATGTTTACAATTACACACCATAGCACCTCCCATAAACCGTACAGCAAAGAAAGGTCTTTTGTTACACTGCATTACTCCAAGAAACAGTACAGACCAGGAGGAAAGGTATCAAAATCCTTCTTAAATGACTGCCACCTTTATTCTTTCAAAATCATGCTGTGAAAAGGAGTGCTTCCCAAACCATACAGAAATATACATACAACTCTCACATGGTTACATTCACATAGGTAGCTAGGTACTAATTAAACAGATATTCTACAAGTGTGTTGTGAGAACATCTGTATATGCACGCTTGACAGGCACAATACACATTCTCACACAGACAAAATGACAAACACCATGAATCACTCATTCAAAGTGATGATGTACAAATGACTTGACATGAAACTGCTTCTCACACCAACAGATTTTAGCGCATCAAATAGATGAAATTTCAAACGATACCTGGATGCTACTAGTACGCGATTTCATTTGAGCAGAACTGAACAGAATTTAATCATGTGACAAAACACACTGAATGTATGCATAATGATGTAGGCTCATTTTTCAACTAATTTTCAGGCACACAAATGTGATAAGTTAAAACATGGCATCACTGCAAAGGCACTCTGAACACCACAATGTCTGGAAATGAGGAGGGTTCTGTTACAAAAGGCGGTTTACTCAGAGATTTCATCAATGCCCATTACCTGTAAATGCTTTATATACAAATAATTATAGCAAGGACCCCAACCATTAAACAAACAGGTGAACAAAGGTGTTAGCAAAGACACTGTCAACACTGACACTGTCAACCCCCCCCCCCCCCCCCCCCCAAAAACACCCTTTACAAAATACACTAAAACAGAAAACTCCCCAGCAAACATATTCTGACAATGTGTCTGAAACATCATCCCACTAATGGATCACATTTGTAATAAAGGTTAACTTTACCAATAGACAATCACTCACACACAAGAGGTTATATAAACTGAACACTTAAACAAGTGTTTATATATTTCATTACATTACTGGAATTTCACAGATGCTCTTATCTAGAGCAACTTACATAAGTTACAGTTCTTAGATGTTATCCATTTATACAACTGGATATTTACTTAGACAATTCTGGGTTAAATACCTCGCTCAAGGGCACAACAGCAGTGCCCCAGCAGGGAATCGAACCTTTCAGTTACCAGCCCTGCTCCTTACCACTGTATCATTAAATAAGGCTGGTACATCTCTTTAGGACATGTGAATGGTACTAGAAATGTGCATTTCAATGAATGGGCACTTACTGTACTGCGCTACAACTTTAACAAACCTAATCCTTGGTAGTATTGACACAGTGACAGAAGCAAAGAATGGGCTAATATTAGTTAATTGCAGTGTTCATACTTCAGCAGTAAACTCGAGTCAGGTATGAGATTGTGAAACGATCCGAATTGAAGTTAGAGACTGGAGGGATTGCCTCAATGCGCACCAGTGGGTCGTTACACAGAAGTTAAAAGCTAATGTTTACATGAGGAGGACTAAGTAAGTTTAAATCGTGTGCGTCACTGATATTACGATATATGAACACGTAATTCATCAGATAATGCCTTACAGTTAAGTACTAAGTAAAAATGACAGAATGAGGAGGAAATGGGGTTCAACGAATCATTGTCATAATACTGCACTGATAACGTACTCGGGACAACTCTGAACGCTGGACACAGTAAGGGAAATGGCAGCAGAGCATTCCCACTTTGGAAAATTCAATTACAGCAGTACAGCTAGCCATGAAGCTAGCCATTTGGTTAGTTAGCTGACGACCTGTTAGTGCGAAAGCTAGCTACCTAATTTAGTGATTTATCTGCTGCAACAGTCATTTCTGGAAGCGTTGTTTATTTGCTAGGCAGCTGACTAGCCAGTCTGTTACATAGTGAACTACTATATCGTTCTAGATTAATTTTTCAGCTACTGCGTGTCGTCTTAACCACAACTGCAGAACCACTGTCATATTTTGATCATGAAACATGAGCTAACTAGCTAATTCAATTCTGTTTCACGATAGCGTGACATGTTTTCACATACTTAACCAACAAGCTGCTAGAGATAACCCAAGTAAGCCCAGTGGACAACATGAAGTGGCTGGTTAGTTAACTTTGCGAACTAACAGGAAAAGAAGCTGGTCAAATCAAATCATCAACGTAACCGTTGATAGCTAGATGCGTTTCTGCTCAGACGGATAATTTGTACTATGCTAACATTCACTAAATGTGACAAAAGACCCTTTCGCGTTTAACTATCAAAAACAGCATCGTCTGTTTCATTACTTAAACAGCCCAGCCACTCGTTCATGACCTACCAGCTATTCAACGTAAGCTAGCCAGCTGCCAAGTGTCAAAAACGTCTAGCAATAGCTTGCCTGCTAGCTACAAACAAAGCTATCGCCTATTAGCTAGCTAATGTAGCTAAACTTGCTATCAAGCCAATTAGCCTGCTGAGTAGCCGACAAGCTGGCTAGGTTGCTAACGCTACCTAGCTAGTCAGCTAACTAGTTATTGTTGTGTCATCCAGCTAGCTACACCTCTGGATTTTTTAACGAATTTTCGAGGCTAGTAAAACGTATCAAACCATCGTTTTATTACCAAGCGCAGTCTCACAGGCCCGTGTTTACTGTATTAAAGGCCTCATATATGGCGTATCCCAATCAGATCCTCGGTGCTCGAGTCTCCTCACTAGCCGGGTTCGGCGTCTCCTCCCCGGTCAGTACTTACAGGAAAGGCTCGTATCCTCATCTTGGTGTCCTTCTTGGTGCCGCCTTTGCTGAGGTTGGACATGTTTAATTCGTCTACCGTCTATGTACTAACATGAAAGACTACTTTAGGCCGCTACAGGGAAGCGTGCAGGTGGAAAAGCCGTTCGGTTCCCCTCGACCTCTCTGTGGGTCTGTGGTCCTCTCTCTCTGAGTTGTTATTGTCACTCAGCTGCCACCCGCAACTCTCGCTATCTTGTTGATTCTCTCTGTTCAGTGATGGCGGATTACTAGCGCCCACTGCGCAGGGCTGACACACTGCAACTCACGCGAGATAAATAAGCTCCAAGAAAGGAGAGAAAAAAAACCCTGGAAATTAAAGTCCTTGTAGTTTGTCACTACCACAGCTGGATACCAAACCACGAGTCTTGCTTTTCTGACACTTGATAGATAATAATGGCACCCTGAAAAATTCTGAATTGTGAAACAACACATGAGTAACGGAAGTATTTATCATATCTGTCATACTTTCTGAAACACATGTTTATGTTGTTATTACCTTTCTCTGTGTGATTTTTTTTCACAAATATATATATATATATATATATATATATATATATATATATATATATATAAAATAAAATATTATTAATAATATTATAATAAAAAATATTATTTCAGGCACAAATTTCATCATTTAAGACAATGGAAGCCCTCGGCTCTTTGTTTTCATTAAATTACACTTGCATTACTTCTTTAATTTAACATATTGAAGCTTAGAATGTTAATGTACAACACATTTAAAACATTGTCTGTGCTATAATGTCATATAAAATATAGGCTAAAGAGTTTACAAAGAAATAGCACGTCTCTAATTTTTTTATAGGCAGATTGCATTTTTACATTTACATTTATTTATTTAGCAGACGCTTTTATCCAAAGCGACTTACAAAAGTGCATACAGTAGGTACAGCGACAGTACGGGGACAGGATGTGTACAGTTCCACAATGAGACAGTTCTCAGCTGAGAGCAAGGTCTGTTTGAGGACGCAGTACTATCAGATTTTTACAATTACAGCCTAAAGGGCAACTAGTACGATATACTTTCGAACGGCAAACTTCAACAACTTCAAAACGGCACAATGAGCGTCAGGGTTAAGGCGGCAACAAGAGACAAAATTTAAAAGCACAATTTAAAAAGCACAGCAATTTTTGAAAAGCACAGCAATTTACAGCACTGATGGGCGGGGGGGGGGGGGGGGGGGGGGGGGCAGCAATTGTGTGCTGGGTCAGTCCAGGTAGAGTCTGAAGAGGTGCGTCTTCAGGCCCCGTCTGAAGGACTGGGGTGAAGGAGCTGTCCGTAGCGAGACCGGGAGTTCGTTCCACCACTGGGGAGCGATGTAGGCGAAACGCCGATGTCTGGCAGAACGAGCACCTCCTGCCTTGACCATGCAGGGAGCAAGGCGTCCAGTTGCTGCTGAGCGTAGGGGTCGGGCTGGTGTGTAGGGCTGGATGAGTTCTTGGAGGTAGGCAGGGGCTGTCCTGTTGACTGCAGAGAAGGCGAGGGTCAGGGTCTTGAATCTGATCCTGGCAGCAACAGGAAGCCAGTGGAGGGATTTCAGCAGGGGAGTAACATGGGAGAATTTGGGGAGGTTGAAGATCAGTCGGGCAGCTGCATTCTGGATGAGCTGGAGAGGGTGGGTGGTGCAGGGAGATTGCAATGAACAATGGTAGTAATACAGCAGAGTACGTCTCCCATGTACGTGGCTTACACTAATTCTGGTAGAATTCGTGAGGGCTAGACATTGTAATGTTTAACACAATGATAAATAGTGGATTGTATTGAAACTTTAGAACGTAATCAAAATGGTATGTGGTAAACAGTTATATTTTAATATCTTTGGGACCCATTACGTTTTTATATTAGCCTATATATTTAAAATAAATATTGGAGATTGTGGTGGCACAGGATGACAGGATGGATTGCAACATGCACAGCAGCAGCATGTGAAATAATTTTTTACCTTGTCAAAATGAGTGTAGACCTATCAAAGAGATGAGTGGCTCTTGCATGAGACATTTCTTTACTAAATTTACGGGCCTCTTTTCAGAGTGAAACGTCTCCTTTTAATTTGATTTCCTGTTTATAAAGCACAAAGGGTTAAATGGAAATCACTTGGTAGAATTGTCATTTATTCCATATGTATAGAAATTCTGGTTTAATCATCTTGTTTTATTTTATGAAATACTTGATTATCGGAGAAAATGAGCGAACAGTAGGCTTACCGCTTCTTGAGAGAAATTAGAGGTGGACCAAATTACCTTTTCATTCACCTCTTTCATCCAACAGTCACGTTACAGTACAGTTAAAATTGATGCCTGTGAATATGTGAACTTTTGCATGTTTATGGTGAATTGCTTTATTGGCTTTTTTTCCAACCATATTCCGACTTCATTTTGAATGGGCAGACATAACCCAGCCCAGCTCAGTGTCACATGCAGTGTACAGACCCGCCCCTTAATTAAACACATTTCACAAGTGTTCGGTTACCCGTAAGATATCAATATCACAATGTAGATTCATAAGTTTTCAGTAAAATTCTTTGTAAACACTTTATCTCATCTGATCTTTGGACCTGACGTTGTAGACTGTGGCCATGAAGATCTTTTCATGTTTTTGGTACAATATTGGCATGAGATATACAATGGATTATGTAAAGAAGGGGGGAAACTACTGAGCCAGTGGACAAGACGGACTTAGATTTTTCGCTTGGCATCACGCTCTCGAAATTGTTTCAGCACCTCTAATGTCTGGACAGCGTACCTGACATCAACACTCCTCTGCATCACTACCAACCAACTGAAAGGGCTATTTAAAATCGGCAGTGCAAAATGTTTCACAATTTGTCTAGAACTCGTCACAAATACTGCTGATTTGATTCCACTTTGAATTGATGCTGTTGCTCTAACGAGGGATGTTCTCATCCGTCATCTCTTCGCTATTCGCAGCAGGCTGCTGTAAGACACAAGGTTATGCAGTACTGTATTGTGTGGTTCTTAGTTCAGTAGAGCGATCCACAGTGTAGTCTTACATAAGATTTTGCAAACTAATAAATAAAAAAGAAAGAAATTCATAATCTATTATCCGAATGAAATAGACGGGTGAGGATACAGTCTCGAAATGGTAAGTCGCTGTTGAAATGTAATAGTGCAATTTATGCAGTTAGGCATATGGTAAAGCGACGATATACTCTAACTGTAGTTACTATTGTTATCCAAAACGTCTTTGTGTGTTACATATGAAATGTTTTTGAAGCTCTGCTGCTTGTTTGAAAAGAATCTGGTATGCACCGACGTGCTTACTTGAAAATAGTTCTAGCGTTGTGTGTATAGTATGTTAAGTATACATTTTGCGAAAAATAATATCGATATTGTTAATACTACGAGAATTTATTTTAAGAGTTTAAGCAGTACGACTTACACTGCTAATAGCCCCACAACAGTAATGTTGTATGCAACTTAAATTGCGCTATCAGCCCTCTGTTTTATGTTTCCGTAGTATGGATTTATCAACACGTGCTTGAAGTCTTTGGTAATCGATAAATTCGGGGAAGAGACATGGGACAAACTCAGGTAATAGTATCATGTCGTTGTTGGTTATTTCAGGTCGTTTTTGCAATCCTTCCAAAACGATAGACGTAGAGCTGCGATTCACATCTTAGCACTTGCTACGGTTAATATTATCCAGGAGGTGGCGTAAGTGCCTCGCCATATGTGGGGGACACCATTCAACCAACGGTTTACTGGGTGATTTTGTTGCACCTACAGCAGATTATATCGTGATTTGACTGTCTTTTACCAATTCACATATTGCAAGGAAATTGACACCTCTCCTGAAACTCCTTCTTCTTCTAGTAAGTAATTCGCAATAGCTAATTATGTTAGGTCAATTTTCAAGAATTCCACGAAGGTTTTGGATAGGTGGAGGAATGTAGTTTTTCTAGGGACAACAGGCTTTTCTGTGAAAATGCACAAGCATGCAGATATTTGTAGCCCATTTATACGTCCATTTGTCTGCAGAAATGAGGCAAGCGTTCAAGACACCTTTATGACATTCGAGGTATACAAAGATGACATCACGATGCGACTTGTGGCAGAGGCTTGCAAGCTACTGGGTAATGCAACCGTATTGTCAATTTTGCACAACAGAATACCATAAAAGTTTACTTAAGCAGAATTTTCATCATCAACTGTTATGTAACTGAGTCAAGTCAATCATAAAATAATGGAGCTATCAATCATCATTTGATCTCTGCATCAATTTTAAAACTGTACTATGTTGTAAGGTGACATTTTACACATTTTACTAGCTGTGACTTAAGCAGTATTGTCACATTTGTTGTTTTGTTTTATTTGAAGATGTTGAGCCTGATGTGGTGCTGAGACAGTTTGGGGAATACTTCTTCGAATTCTGTAAGCGATCTGGATATGACCACATGCTCCGGACTCTTGGAGGAAACCTATTCGAGTTCATTGAAAACCTGGATGCATTACACAGCTATCTCTCCCTCTCCTACAAGGTGCTTTTCCTGTATGCAACTAAAATGAATTTCCTTGGATTACTTCCACATGGTGCATGTGAATTAGGGGTTACACATGTTTAGTCACATGCATGTTTAATCTCATGCATATGCTTTGCATTTTTAGACTATATGTTTAGGTAACTTTATCTATGAATTTATTTTGCTTCGACTGAGTGGATCCAGGAGATGAATGCGCCTTCATTTCGGGTGGAGAAGAACAGCGATGGCACGATGCTCCTCCACTACTACTCTGATCGAAAGGGCCTCTGTCACATTGTTCCTGGTAATCAAATTTCTGCTGTGAGCAAAAAATACAAGTACACTGTTAAATTAATGTAATACTGAAACCCAACTGAGCTGTTAGCATTAGTTAGAACATTTCCCAGCATGCACTTTTAATAAAACATTGTTCTCTGCTTCTACAGGGATTCCTCATTGACTAGAGATTGTCTGTGGAGAAATTAATGCCAATACCCACTAACATTAGAGGATCTACAAGTTTCACTATTTTAAAATGAAGGCTGAAAGTGTGACTGAACACAATCAAATCATGTAGTTAGTAACATTTGCCTTTGTCATGGCTGATTACTGCAGGGTATATGTTGTGCTTTTTCTGTGTTTGATTTGTTCTTAATGTTTTCTGTGAAGTTGCTATGATATGATTCCAGCTTGTGATGTTTTCTAATGTTTTAATGTGCTTCCTGTCCAGGGACTGCATATGTAAATACCAAGTCTGATGCAACTAATGTGCTGTGCATGGTCCCTGCTAAATAAACTAATAAACTAAGCAAAACTAATCAAAAAGGCAGAAATGCTGCTGCAGCATGGGCCACATCCACCAGAACTAGTGATTCATGCATTCATACATTCATACATTTCAATCGTGGTCTTGCTTTAAACCATGACTGACATCATTTACAGCAGTTGAAACACCACTTTTAGGGTTTGTGTATCAAAATGTGTACTTTTACAAGTGTAGGAGCCATAACATCATATTTTAATTGATTTAATTAAATTAATTAATTTAATATAATTGTTGGTGGATTTGAGGTAAATTCATACACTTTTTGTGTGCAAAGTCACCTCCCAATAGATCAGTTCAATTCTGATTTTTCACTAATTTCATTTCAGTTTTCATTTCTTGTGACTTTGAGTTTTATTCTCAGAAATTCATGTATTGTGTGCCTGTTCTGCTTTAAATAGGTATTATCGGGGCTGTTGCGAAGGACTTCTTCAAAAGCGAGATCAGAATGGAAATTGTGAACCAAATGGAAGAAGGTGAACGGACGGGAAAGAGAGAGCACGTTGTCTTCCTTGTCACTCAGGAACCAACCTTTTCAAACAGGACACGCAGCAACAGCAAGCAATCGCTGACTCTGCAGTACCTGGCCAGTTCTCGAAACAATGAGAAACCCATGAACAAAGAGGTGAGGACATAACCACCCGTCAGAATCTATGTGAGCAACAAGAATGTATGTGGTGCCCAGTCGATTTTTAACTCCCTAGCATTGCTAACAACCACTTACTGTCTAATTGTATAGACGGTATAATTGCAAACCATCATTTAATGTCTGCTAATCATTCACACACTGCTGCAATACCACCTCTCTGCCTGGATGCTTGTTTTTGCAAACAACAAAAAAAAACATTTGTTGTACAATTTTGTTTTAGAGAAGGAGAGAGAGCAGCATTATGGGGCTCATTTTAATTAGTTCATCCAATGCACACATGGAAAAGTAAAAAAGACAATGGCTGATTGTATCCATTGACGTCACCTCTTTCCCTGCGTTTTCACCCAGGCAGTGGAAACATCTTTGCAGAAGAAGCACCAGACACTGGGGTGTCCAATGCGAAGGAATCATTGGGAGACTGTGCGTGGATTGATCCACCTGGGAAAGGGTATGGCAACCATAGAGCTCCCCCATAATGCACATAGCGGTGGTAAATTGTCATGTAAACCATTGCTAAATCATTTTATAACAGACATTAATCTGTTGTCACAGGAAAACTTTTGAGGGGGTTTGAGCCTGTCTACCCTGAAGCCCTGTGCATTGATTTGAAGACATTCTGCAATGCCTTCCCTTTCCATATTGTGTTTGATGAAGAGGTAAGGTTCTTTTCTGCTCCTAATGACAGAAGATTAAAACTTCACTTAACTGTTATTAAGCTGTACCTGACAATTACTTTATGCTAATTCTTTTTTAAACACTAACAAAGTGGGTCACATTTGCATCAGTCTCCAATGGATGCTGCTACGTAGACTATGCAAGAACAAACAAATACAGCTCATTCACATAATTACTTAAATTACAACAGATTAGCATAAAATCATAAGTAAAATGAAAGATTATGGATTCACACACTGAGTGATATAAAAAGGTTGATTACACAAGCTTCCAAGATCAAACGGTCTTGCTAATGTGAGTTCTTTACTACACCTTTGTTTCACTTAAGTGTGTTGTATATTCCATCCAAGAAGTGACGCTGTCCATGTTGCTAACTTTGGAATATTGCCTCCTTATGAAATTAATGAACAGAAACTCCTCTGGTATTGATGACCCATATGAAAACTCCTAATTTCAAGCACTGACTTCTTGCTCTGAAAAACAAAAGGAAGACATATCCTTGTCTGTTTTATTTATCAGATACATGCAATAACCATTCTCGTAGGATCAATACTCATGGTGTCTCGTGGTTTATCTGTGCAGCTACAGGTGAAGCAGGCTGGGGTGAACATCCAGAAGATCGTCCCGGGCCTGCAGACCATGCGGATCCAGCTGGACCAGTACTTCACCATCCTACACCCGGAGGTCACCTTCACCATCTCCAGCATCAGGATGTTCATCAACAGCCAGTTTGTGCTGCAGACGCGACGGGACATGATGCCCGAGTCCTGGAAGGATAGGCCCATGCTGGAGCTCAGAGGTGAGCTGACATGCCAAAGGAGAGATGAGATGAAATATGAGACAAAGTTCTTGCAATTTCCATTTGTCATGATAGACAGAAGCTGAACTTCAGCTACAGTACTTTCTGCCCCACTTCCTCTCTCTATTTCCAAAGAAAATGCACTGAATGTGATGTCCCCTGTTCTCCTCTCTCTCCTCCAGAGCAGGTGTTGTGGATGTGATTTCCTCCTCATCCTCCTCTCTTTCCTCCAGGGAAGATGTTGTGGATGTGATTTCTACCTCATTCTCCTCTCTCTCCTCCAAAGCAGGTGTTGTGGATGTGATTTCCACTTACTCCTCCTCTCTTTCTTCTATGGCAGATGCTTTGGATGTAATTGCCACCTCTCCCTCCCCTCTTTCCTCCAGGGCAGATGGTGTGGATGGAATCTCTGCAGTGCATGCTGTACCAGGCCTCACCGCTCCTGCGCAGCCTCCACGAGCTGGAGGAGCGTCGCATGCACATCTCCGACATCGCCCCGCACGACGTCACGCGCGACCTCATCCTGCTCAACCAGCAGCGGCTGGCCGAGATGGAGCTGTCCAACCAGCTGGAGCGCAAGAAGGAGGAGCTGCGCCACCTCTCCCAGCACCTGGAGGAGGAGAAGAAGAAGACGGAGGCCCTTCTCTACGCCATGCTGCCCAAGCATGTAGCCAACCAGCTGAAAGAGGGAAAGAGAGTCGAGGCAGGTGAATGACACAGGCCAAAGAGGGAAGAAGAGAGGCGAGCAGGGGAAATGAGAGGAGAGAAAGAGGATGGAATAGTTTGATGGCCCCTATAAACATAAACTGAGTAATGTCAGAAAAAAATGTAACATGAAACAGTTTATGCAGGCATCCCAAATAAGGAACTGAATTACCTGAAACACTTAGGTTAATACAATATTGCAATGCACTACTACACTAGACACAGTTTAGTGCTCAATTAACATTGATCTTTTGATTTGGCTTTTTTTTTTTAATATCATCCCTTTCTCAACCACTTCTTGTGCTGGGAACAAGAAGAACAGGTCTAAGTTCAGCAAAAGAATCTAATCAAAAGAATTTATAAAATGCACATCCATAATTCATAGGAGGTTGTGTGACACATCCCATGGTTCTGTGAATCTGGGTTTATGAGAACAGTGTACCAAGAATATGTTTTTTGTTATACCGGAATGGATGGGGTTATTGATTCTCAATTCTAAACAGGGATTGTGCCTGCTGGTGCTTTAGTGAGGCAGGTAGCCTAGAATAATCTGGATGGAGAAGGAGCTTCCTGTATTTTAAAATCCTGCCATGTCACTCTGTTGCATCACAAACTTCCTTTCAGACCCTGTACACTGCAGTGCCCTCACACCACAGAGACAGAAATGAAGAGATTTTCTCAGGCAGTGATACTCACTGGTAGGCATGCTGCAGAGCATTACATATTTAATGAAGGCAGAATCTGCAGATTACAGAGGCACCACAACACAGCCTGCAGCGGCCAGTTTCCTGACTGATCTGTCTTTGAAGCACAGAGCCCTCTCTCTCTCGCTCTCTCTCTCTCTCTCTCTCTCTCTCTCTCACTCACACACACATACACATAATTCATAACAGTAATGGTTTAATGATTGATTAGTCATACATGAAAATTGGACAAGAACTCTTTACAGTAGTGTCATACAATTCATATTCGTGTGTTGAGCATTCACAGGCAGGGTCTCACAGGACTTTAAGGGGTTGATTTCTGAGCAAGACTTGGATCTGGGAGTATTGTCATCATTCCAGGGTTTAGTCCTCTTTTTGTGCACTTATCTAAAAGTCTTTCAAATGTAATTACCTCACCATTGTTTTTCACCCTGCAGGTGAATTCAAGGAGTGTACAATTCTCTTCAGTGACGTAGTGACCTTCACTAACATCTGTTCAGAGTGTGAGCCCATCCAGATAGTCTTCATGCTCAACTCCATGTACCTCAAGTTTGACAGGCTCACCACTGTACACAACGTCTACAAGGTCAAAAAGATGTTCTGTTTGTGTGTATGCTAACATATGTTCATATTATTTACTTTCTCTAACTCTATGTTACATTTAGAAATACATTAAATGGTATGAAATCATTTCAACTGAAAATGACCTGCAGGGGAAAATATAACAGAGCATTTGCAATACCAAATGAGAAATATTGTATGACACTATCCTTTCTCATGGAGCTGTGCACCTTTTTGTATAAGTCTTTAAGTCTGTCTCCCCTATTTCTATGGCTGTGACTGACCCACAGGTGGAGACCATTGGAGATGCCTACATGGTGGTGGGTGGAGTGCCCATACCAGTGTCCAGCCATGCAGAGAGAGTGGCCAATTTTGCCCTTGGCATGATCATTGCTGCCAGGGAGGTTATCAACCCCATCACAGGGGGGCCTATCCAGGTGAGAGAGGGACCACTATGTACAGAAGCCTGGAATCAATGAATTGTTTGCAATCAGGAAATAAGGCATGGCAGCAGCCTCTTTCATCCAGCTATTCCTCTACCCTCAAAAACCTAAATTCAGATATGGGTTTCAGGGATCTTTTAAATTGTTGTGTTTCCTGTCTCGTCTGGTCCAGATCCGGGTGGGTGTGCACTCCGGGCCAGTGCTGGCAGGAGTGGTCGGGGAGAAGATGCCACGGTACTGCCTGTTTGGAGACACGGTCAACACAGCCTCCCGCATGGAGAGCCATGGCCTGCCCAATAAGATCCACATCAGCCCTAGTGTCTACCAGTAAGACTATGGTTCTCCACTCACAGAGCCTCCATTGTGAATGACAGAGTGATTGATGAAGCTGGCATAAATAATGGGACAATACAGTGTGCACAGTGTGTCACTAATCCTTGGAACAAAGAGCAACAGCCAATTCTTAAGCAGGACAATCAAAACATGAGGACAGTATAAAGGCAGTTATTAGCTCCTCATCTTCTTTTGGTTATTAACAATGTTCAATTATCCATCACTTGTTGCTTCAGTCACCCACCCATGGCCCGCCCTCTTCTGTCTTTGTTCCTTGCTACAGGGCACTGAAGGATAAGGGCTTCCGACTGCTGGAGCGAGGTGAGATTGAGGTGAAAGGGAAGGGGAAGATGCACACGTATTTCCTGGAAGGCAACCTCACTGCCACAGAGGATCAGATTATGGGGCGGTCAGCCAGGGAGCCAGACTCTGGCCGCGAATCTGCACAGTCGGGACGAGACTGTAACACCAGGAAGGCTCTGTACAAGCCCCCAATTCAAGGTCTGTCCCCTGCTCAGCTCAAACACATTTTTTTGAAAACTGGTACTTTCCTCCGGGAACGTTGATGTTATGAGGCTGTTTATCTAAAATATGTTTGCATTTTGCTAAGAAAAGAGTTTTCAGTAGGACAAACGGCTCTTTAAAAGAACTACTGTACTATATATGCAAAGAAGGTCACAGTCTACTGTTTCTTCTCTGCTTGCCTTTTATCACCTCAGACCACAAATCCACTTCTTGTCTACACTGGTCCAGATCATTGTATTATTACTGACCAGTTTTGGCAATTCCTCCATTAGTGTCAGCATATTCCCACAATCCTTTAATAAGTACCAACAATTTTCCCTATGGTGTTATTCTTCTGTTGGGCTTTTGTTTCCCACCAGCCATACAGAGAGTGCAGAGTGAGGACCGCCATCCTACTGTGCCCATGAAGTATGGAGACAGCTTTTCTGACCCCCATTCCCCATCTCTTGCCTCTGAACGTCATACCAAGAACCTGACAGGTATGAAGTCCATTTCTCCTGAAACCCCTGACTCACAGACTCCCCAATGTCTTCATTCCCAGTGTCACAAACACTGTCATGATAGCTGCCTTGCAAACCATGTAGTCTGATTTTGGTGCTGTTTGGTGCACTTCAGAGAGAGCTAACCTACAACATTTTTAATGCATTTATGCTTATTTCTGTGAAGACAACAAAGACATCCATTAGATCTTATGCCACAGTCTTTTCCACCTGGGAATCGAAAGATATGCCCTTTTGTTTGTTTACAGGCAAGCCACGTGACTCAGAGAGTTATGGGAGTCTCCACAGTGAGAACCAATCAGAAGACGACCCCTACCAGGTGAAAGAAGAGCCAGCTCCACCCAAAGCCACAGAACAGACTGCCACTGCAAGTGGAAACAAGCGCATCAGGACCAGTTTCTGTGTGGTGCTATGAGCCACACATGAGCACACATTGATGCTATCCAGGAGGGCACTTCCTCTGCTGACACTGTTCTGAGCTGCTGTATTTCATGGTGTCTGTTTCCACCAGCTGACACTTTGATTTTCCCATAAGTACGCGGAATATGTGGATCCTTGCTCAACTGTAGAATACAGAATGCAATTTTTTTTCTCTCAAATTCTTCTTTTACGTGTTTTTGTTTTAAACATGTACAGTGTTTAGTCATTAGGAGGGATAACATGCATCTTGAAAACAACGTAAGCACTGCTGGTTTGTGAGTTCACATCCTCAGTGTGGACGTTCTCATGTACCCTTGTGGAAGGTACTTCATTCCCTTGCTTCTATGAAAAAGAAGACTTGTATAAATGGGTCACAGAACTGATAGCATTATCACTCAGCCTTGCCAGAGGTGTCTACATGAAAAAGTACACATTTGGTAATGCTTTAGAGATTTATTCATATATTTTACTTAATGATTAAGCATTCATGTCTTTTCCAATAACAAATGACTTCTTTATTGCCAACATTGTAGATGTTAATATGTGTTTAAAGGTCTGTGTTAATAAGCCTTGATTAGGTTTGTTTTGATGTGTAAAAAATAGTGATAATAATGAAAAATGACAGCTATTGTAGTAAATAATATATTTATAGCAATTGCAACACATTAAGTTTGTTTATATTTGCTCCTCTTATTGCACAAAGGATATGCTCTAGCTACTAAGAGAGAAATATGAATCAGAGATTGGAAAGCCTCTGAATTAGTAATGGTCATTTTTACAAAAATAAAATTTGCATTTTACATAAATTGACTGTCACAGTCCTATTCTCATCTTACTTTGTTTACACATTTATACACAGATACAATATTATGGTATATATTCATTCTCATTTCACATGTGAGTCCAGCAATATATACTTTGAGGGGGAAAAAAACAAGGAATGTAAATAAATAATGATGCTGATTTTGTCATGGTTCCATCACCTGAAATCGAAACCAAAGTGTCACTAACGGCCATCACCTGCAGCCTCCTCAGAACTGGCATCAGATTGACGTTGTAGAGTTTGGACATCTGATCCATGCGAGAGGGTGGGATGACCTGTCTCAGGGGATCGTGCACAAAGATGAATCACTTTGGTTGGGTGGATACTGGAAACAAAATCTGTAATTGGAGTCTTAGCATCGAGGTCAGGTGTGATAAAAATCAGCCGCCTGGCTGACCTATTAAAAAAAAAAAAAAAAAAAAAGGGAAAAAAGGGCCAACACTGACATGGATTGAGTCTGATATCTGCCTATCTATCTCTCTCTCTCCCTCTCTTTCTCTCTCCCTCCCTCTCTCTCCCTCTCTCTCGTAACCCACAGTGCTTTGCTTCATGAATCCTTTTCCACTATCACACCCAGGTCGTATGCATTCTTGTCAGGCAGGTGATTCCCCAAGAATGGGCGGTTGGTGTATATGTCATCCACAGGCAGTAGGAATGTGACTGTTTTGACTTTAGCCCTGTTAAAACCAGAGAGAGAGGAATTAGGAAGCAGGCAGTTATGACATACATGCTAAAGCCTCAAGATCATAGAAGTAATTTCTATTTTTTCTGTGATAAGGACATGATCCTAAATCTTTAAACATGACCCAAAGCATTTTGGACAGTTGAAATCTGCACCAGCAAAATTTTGCTGAATCTGTCTACTAGTCCTCTCATACCCTGTAATGACTGTGTGTGAATGCATGGAAAAAAAGTCATGATGGTGATGAAAATTGATGACTACATGTTATTCATGCATGGCCAACAGGGCAGTAGTGTGATATCATCTTTGAGGAACTGGGCCTGTTACCAGTAGGGTGCATGTTTATTTCCCATCTTTGGAACTGTTATTTACTGTGAGTATACCTAACCTGTATTTTTTTCAGCAAATGTGAAAGTGTGAAACATGTAAAAATGTAAGATTTATAAGTTACCCTGGACAAGGACATTTACCAAGGAAATAAAATTTACAAAATCAAGATATCCTGGAGATATCTTGAAGAAAACGACATGCGCATGAATAAAGGAAATGGTATATTTGTATCACGAGCTATACACGCGCATCACGAGTTCTGTTGAAGTTTTAACGGCTATTACTCGTATGTGATAAATTAACAAACAGATTCTGTTAAAACAGCATATAATCTTAGTAGCTGACAAGGTGAACACGCGGAGTACACACACCTGTTTTTGTGCACGTATTCTTGGAGGGACCGTCTATTGCTCAGTTTCTCCTTGGTGAAGTTGGTGTTTTCATCCTGGGCCAAGTTATCTAGGAGGGTCCGCGCATTTTCACAATTTTTATCCTGTAGTCTGGTCCAGTCACTGTCTCGTTTCTCCGTGGACTCTGTATCCTCCTGCGCCGTTTTTTCATTCTTCTGGGCAACTGTCCTAATGTTGGAGGAGATAGAGTACCTCCGCACGGTCATTATGATGTTATCTGAAAATTTAAAAGTAAGATATTAGAACGTACACAATAACTTTGCAACTGATTTAGAACGACTCTCGCAACTGACTTTAATTTTTGGCAAACACGCAGCTATGGCCAATACATAGGCCTTATACAAGAAAAAGACAATATTTTAAGATGCAATGTTACCCTTGTATTGTCCCTCCAGCGCGGGTGCGGACACGTTCCGTCTTAAATTAGGATGGGATGAGGTGTCCTCTGCTCCGGTTCTGTGCTGGAATGCGGGCGACATCGAGTTTGGCTCGCCTCTCTCGTGCCCCGAGGGTGTTTGACCCAGTTCCCCGCGCAGTGCCCTGTTCTCCGACTCCAGCTTTTTGATTTCGTTCCGCATTTCCATGATTACATGGGCGAGACTCCGGCCGCTATCCATGGTGCTGAAGTTTTTCCGTCTCTGCGAAGCAGGTCCATTAATCGACTGCTCCCTCGAGTGGAGCTCGCTCTGCTTTGGCTTTAACATGCTGCCCTCTCTACCTCTCTGCCTCTCTTTCAATCACAGTCGGGATCTTGTCCGAGGAGATTATGTCGCCTTTCACCACTTATACAGCTGAAAAGGTTCGGGTGATCGCCCGTCAAGACACGACTAATGTTTTATTGATCAACACGGGCGTCGTATTACAGGAAAAGCATTGTTTCGAATGAATTAGGGACGGAGACGCAAAATCCACGTCTGGAACAGACCAGAGGATGGGTATTTAAAGACAGACAAGGAATGCAACTTGATTAACCTTTTTTCCTTATGAAAAAGGTAATTAAGTTTTCATCAAACTCCCGATAGCTCAGATAAGAAGGGAGGGATGAGTGTCGTGTTTACTTCTCTAGTAACTGATGTGTATCTCTGTCCCACCCACAGCGCGTGAAATATTTATTGACTCTGTCAACGTAAAGGGACAATAAATCTATGGGGGACAGACTCCTTGCTGCCA
Source organism: Megalops cyprinoides (assembly GCF_013368585.1). Classification (NCBI taxonomy): domain Eukaryota; kingdom Metazoa; phylum Chordata; class Actinopteri; order Elopiformes; family Megalopidae; genus Megalops; species Megalops cyprinoides. Next base: position 24,062,656 of record NC_050591.1, read on the forward strand.
GCATTGCTCCAAGTGTTCCTTTAATGCTTTCATTTTTAAAATACACGTGCCTCGTCACCATAACCTGCAGCTTATTATATCCTCCAGCAAAACAATGCTATATTGAAAAGATGCCTAGGAGCAAAGAGGTGATCATATCATTAGAGTGTGTCACCTGAGAAACTTCAGAAAGGTAACACCTTCCTTAGATGAGCACGTGTGCAAGGAAACGGTCTCCTGGTACTTTTGTTACAATTACAATCACATACTTTGTGCATAAATGAAACCCATGCCCCCTTAAAAAACGGTCCACCGTATTCAGTGCTCTTGGATATATCATGGAAATACTGTTTTGTGCTTGTTTATTTGACTGCTGCAACCCAAGGGCCGACAGAGCAATACTTAAAACTGCATTGAAAAAAGTACAATGTGTTCAATAAGGCCAAGATACACTGATGAGCAATTTGAAATGATGTCTGTTGTCATGCCATATTTAAAATACAAAGTGAATCAGCACCACTTAGTTATTTTAAGCAATGGCAATAAAGCAGGGATTGAAAAGAACTATTTCTGTATTGAAAATCAATACAATGATCACTTTAATTCAGTATTAAATACAGCATTGCAATGTAACTGAAGGATTCTGCAATTTGAGTCTGTCAGGAGAAATTTGAAAACAGCAGAGAGTCTGTTTACTATGTTGCCTGAACACCATGCTAACATTGTTGTTAACTGACTGAACCAGAACTCATCAAGTCACAGCACCTTGCAGAATTGAACCACAGCTCTCAACTATGATTCATTTATTTCCACAATAAATACATGGATTAGCAAACTCAAATTAGGCTGTATCTTTTTCCCTTGGACATCCATGGAGTGGAACTTTTTGGTCAATACAAAATATCAAAAAAGGAAATGGAAGTCTCTACAAAGTAATAGTGCCATGATGTGATTTCTGGCAGTAAGTGATTGGATAGTGGGCATTTATCCAAACATAGCAAATTAATAATCAGATTATCATCATTGCTACTGCCGGTCTGGTATGGCGCTGGAGATAACATGACCAGCTCCAGCATGGTAATTTATTTGCAAGAGGAGAGGGAAATGGAGTCAGCCCTTTTATGGCAGTAACGGTGCATCCACACTGCAGAATTACGCAGTATGCTGCTGATGTGGTATAGAAATTGAAGAGCCTTCTGACACATATTGTATGAATGTGAAATGTCAGACACTGCATGGACCAATAGGCCTATCTGCTTGAGTGATGTAGTGGAAACATCACTGCCACAGAACCCCACATGTTTTGTCTAGGGAATTATGTCAGCAGAGACCGAGTTCATTGTTCAGCAGAATTGATGGTGCAGGTTGGCTCTATCACAGAGTAAAGGATGGTCTTACCATACAAAAAGATGATTGTAGCCTGTGCCATTTGTGCCAATACGTATAACATATTCTCAAAGGTGCATGATTCCTTTGAGAAAATGCTTATGGACGGATAATGTTACGAACAGATAAATCCGATGCATAATTTGCAAACTTTGGCAGAAGTTAGAATTAGCTCCTAAGTGCTCTGCAATATGATATAATGAAGAAATATAAAAATATATATTTGAAATATGCTGCTATATAAATATACAAATGAATTATGTAATGATAATATATAATATTAGTGAAATTTTCTATGGGATGAATCTCATTCATGAGAACACTTTATGTGCTTCTTTTTATTTCATGTACTGTCCAAAAATTTTAAAGAGGGAAAAAGCAACTTATAAAAAATAAATAAACAAATGTGGAGGTTGGAATGGTCAAGGAGATGCCATCACACTGTCTCTGTTGGGGGCTGGTCTACTGATACAGTATTTGGGCTGCATCCTGAACTATTGCTCCTCACACATACAGATCTTTTATATATGGCACCCTCCATCTGGAGGAACACTGAAAGGAAACAGCCTCTTAGAGGGGCTGAATTCCAGGTGGGGGTGAGTGTAGCAACCACTCAGTGATGTATTTCTCATGGCTACCTTGGGCCTCCATGACCTGCTGGCAAACTAATAGCCCAGACTTTCACACTCCAGAAGAGCACACACAGAGCAAATAAACACACGCCACCCATCATTTCACTAAAGGTTTCATGCTGAAGCATTTCTGTGAATGTAGCTACCCACCTGCTGTGCTGCTATGCAGATATACAGTGCATGTGTACACAGAAATGCAAACAAGTTTGTGCTTGTATAACACACATACAAAAATGCACACCAAATTCCATAGAATGGGCATTTATACACAGACAACACACACACATCCACACAATCTCAGATGTTGACAAATCTCAGGTCTTCTGTGTAACAGAGGACCATGCTGTCTTCATGCACCGTTACTGCGGTAAAAGGGCTGACTCCATTTCCCTCTCCTCTTGCAGATAAATGACAGAGCTGGTCATGCCATCTCCAATGTTCCTGCCTGAAAGCAAAAACATCAAGATAATTAAATAATACTAATTGGATAAATCTAAATAATACCTCTGGCCGAAGCCAGTAGAATAGCCACTTATAGGTATGATAAATACATTGATAATTCACGGACATCCTCAGACAAAGAGCACAACAAGTGTAATAAGCACACATGCACAGTGAACAGGGTAACCACTTGTGCGAAATCCGATTTAGAAAATTGCAAGATGGCCATTAAGGAGCAACAGCTTAAGGTGATCGCGGAGCCTCCTTCATTATTAAAGAGTAACTCCTGGCAGAATTATTTCAGGCCATACACTCCTCACAAATCACTCGACCTCCAGGTCCACTGAGACGAGTCCCAGTTTCACCTCTCACAGCATTAGTAATCACACCTGTTGAACTGCCACAGGAACAGCACACAAACAATACTTCTGTCACAGCGAGGGTAAGGCCATTCAGCTTGCTTATTGTAAACAGTTGATAGTACTTTGAGCAAGGCATCACAAAATATTTCATTCCTACTTTTTGGTTTCACCTTTACATGTTTATCGATTGAAATGGAAATGAAATCTCAGTCCCCTTTGTTTCCTTTGCATAGAAATGTCAAAGACACTCTCAAAACCTTTCCTCACCCATCCTGTGGAGAAGGGGGGAGTAGTGGCTTTCCTCTATGTAAAATTATACAATACGGAGTAGTGGTTCACAGCACAAGGCAGCTTATTTGCTGTGGCTATGGTACTGTTCCTAATGCAGGCTTGAACCTAGTAAGAGACATTCAGATTGTGGTGTTCAAAGACTGATGTCTCCAGCACCAGACACTCATTTAGCTGTAACCAACAGTAAACTCTGGGCCTTTTATTTGAAAGCCTTGATGAGACATTGTTGAAAAACATAAAAATTTTCATATATGTTAGGCCTCCAATAATACAATGAAACCAAATGAAGAGTACAGGGATCATATGATTCTGTTAGACACAGTACCATTGATTCCATTTGTTGGTGAAAACTTCTTGCAGTAGTTATTACTTGAGGGAGTTATCTTCTTTACATAATCCTCAGAAACAGAAATACTTACAAATGGTTCAATGGATCAGTGCCTCCCTTAACAGACCCTGAACAGCTACAATACTCTCTCTCTGTCTGTGTCTCTCCCTCTCCCTCTCTCTCTCTCTCTCTCTTTCTCCCTCTCTCTCTCTCTCTCTCACACACACACACACACGTGCGTTCATTCTCCAACACAGTCAGAGACTGAGATGACATCCTCTCATGTCAGCCCAGCCAAAGCAATCTGCCAACCATTGCCTTGCCTCCCTATACCACATTTTATTCTTTTATCTATGCCTTCAGGAGTGAGTTCCACTTCAGTGTCCATCATCCCATCCTTCAGCAGCCTGAGAAAATGATAGTGACGCATTTCTTTTTCTGAGCCATAACGTTTTTCATTCCTCCAACCCTGTTTCCGAGTGTGTAGGAATATCAGTGAGCTGCTTCCACCACAGTGACCTATGTAGACTTGCTGTAACCTTTTATTTCATCTCAGACAATGTAAAAAGCCAGTCCCAACTGTGACTGCCTATTGTAGTACTCAGTCTCGTTTTCATAGAGCCAATTAGTGATGAAGTGTTAAAAAAGCAGATGTTTTCAGGCGTGGGGGGAGCACGCTATGGTTTAACTTTGAACGGGATTTGCAGTTTCTGAAAAAGCGGAATGTTCAAAGGCAAATATATTTAAAAAGTAAAACAGCAGTGAGAAATGAAGAATTTCCCAGGGGACTTAATTGACCACTTTTTTCTTTTCAGTTCAGTCATTGAATATATTATTGCTGCAGTGCAGTCAGAGGACGTGTAATTATGTCTAATAAAGGCCCTTGCTGAAGAGTTTATAATTCATTATTGATGGTCCAGAAAAATGGCTCGTTGCTTTGAATATGTATGGCACGACTGCATAAAGCAGGGGGGTCAGGGGTCTGCCCAGTAATGACAGGATGCAGGCAAGAAAATTAATAAAAAATCAAACACTGCTTTTGATAAGAACAGAAAAACGAACCTTGCAATAAACATCAAATAAAAGCGCGTGGCAAAACAGACAATGGAGAAAATTACAGAAAATTACACTAATATACATACGCTCTGAATTGTGGCCCAGGAGCAAAACATAAAAGTTGTATAGGAAAATATTGTAATGTAGAACCAAGGCCCTCCTGGCTCAATCAAAAGACTGAATATCTAAAAGGATATGTCCACAGGGAAAGAAAGTATGATAATGAAACAGGTAAAATGGCATTGTTAGTCTTTAGTTGGAGAGATTATTGAACACGCAGCCAGCAACCTAACATTGGAAAAATTTAAATGATGCAACCGTGGTCTTCATGCGGTATGGTTGCATCATAAATTTTAACATTTCAAAAATGCTACATTTGAAATGAATATATCCACATCTATATTTGATATTCACTGTGAAAGCATCAAAGGTCCACGATAATGAGGAACTGTTGATAAAATCCAAGTGTAAGCAGCAATAAGAACCACCTGGGAACTGATCAAAAAGGATGATTTTAAGACAGTAAGTCAGTGCAGAGGTGTGGCATGGTGGTGAGCGAGGTAGACATATAAATAGAAGAGGTTAACTATAAGTTTAAATTCCAGGTAGAACATAACTATTGTACCCCCGAATAAGGTGCTTAACCAATATTATCCTAATGAGAGCCAGAGTCAATCTAACCACAATGTGCTCTATCCCTGTAATTGGAGCCCTGAATGAAAGCATTTTATTTTTGAATGTTGCACAACATTCTCATTAATTTTCACAAACGCAGAGCTCATAGGTTTACGCATACTTGGAAAAACTACACTTGCTTAAACTTGTTAATTAAACTTAGTACAAACAGAGAACAAAAGCCCAGTTATGAAATATACCTAACATATACCTAACATAACACCTAACAAAATGTCTGTAGATACTTCAAGCAATGAAAAAAATGTCTGTCATCTTCAACTCTCATATCAAACAGAACAGGGTTCATCCACCACCTATGACGCAACATTGTGCAGGTCTTTAAGCCTGTCGCAACACTGATTCAGTCTTGACTGTCTCTGCCCCCCAGTCCCAAGGGTGGTTGCTGTCTCCACTAGGAAAGGGGGTCTTTGTGGGGTTAGCCTTGTGTGTTACCAGCGGCCCTACATGGAACAGGATGATAACAAGGTTGCCGGGGGGACCCGGGAGCCAGTACGGTCCCATTCACACGCAGTGCCGCTGTGCAACCCGATCCCTCCCCAGCGCGGTGTCTCTGGGCCTGTGAATCATGCATGAGGCCCCTCTTTGTGGGAGTGAAACCGAAACGCCTTTGCAGCGTGGCTCAGGTCCCTGCCGACGTTTGTGATAGCAGCACACTACCGGCGGGAGGATTCTGTGACATCCCCCTGTTCCCCTGCAGTCTCCCCGCCCCCTCCACGGCCTCTCTCCTCCTCCCCTCCCAGCAAAGGCAGCCACTACCTCTGCGCTCAAGGGCACTTAACCTGTTTTCATGTGTCGTGCTCCAGCACGCGGTTTAGCATGAATAAATAAAGACGCACTCCGTTTCCATCCTCCCCGTGGGCAGTAATTATACCAATGTGCTGGAAAAAAAGAAGCACTGACTTTGTCAATTTCATACATCACTGTACGCTTTGAAGCAATTATAATGAAAAAAAAGAGGGGAAAAAATGATTGGGTGAATTCTGTCAGAGTCAGACATTTTTAGAGACCTAAGGCACTTTTAAAGCACCTAATCTCAACAGCCTGTGTTCCTGGAGTTATTAGAGTCTGCTTACACACTTTTTCACTTCAGTGAAGTGAAGTCTTTGTGGATGCCCCTGTTGTTTTACCCATTTCATCTTTTTGTTGCCTTTAATTTCTAGCAGCTGATGATACATGTTAGATTATTTCTTGTTTTATACTTTTTTTACACTTTATACTTTTTCATTTTTGCTTTTTTGCTTATTCTGTATTGTTCAACTCTTTTGGTTTGTGAAAAGCTCTTTTAAAATAAAATGTGTTCTCACATTTGTTAAAAGACACTTTTAGGCAGTAAAAAAAAAGAGTACTCACATTTGCAAGAGGTTACATTCCACTTAACCCGTAGCCTTCTCAACAATATGATTGAGTAATTACAGAAGTCCATTCAAAACGTTATGCCTCACATGTGATGCAATTGCTGTGAATAAGTTCAAGATGGCAATGTGCATAAAAATCACCAGTAAATTAACTAATAATAGACTATTTTAAAACCATGTCTGTACATGTTTCTTACACAACCAGCAGTATTGTAAAATGCTATGATAAAGTCATGCAGATGATTGGTTGGGCTTTTTGGCGCCTTCCAGAAGGTGAAATGAGTTGTGGCTGTTTGAACAGCAGTGCAAGGACATGAACAGACTATTGGCCAAGCTGACTCTTGGAGAGCAGACAAAGAAGGAGAATATGAAGAGATAAGGATGCATTCAATGGGCAGCGGTTTTCAAGTCCTCAAGTGGAGCTCACATGAATACATTCAAATTTCAGTCCGGCAGTTTGTGAGCCTGGTCAAGATGTACAGATTGTTCTTTACCTCTCAAAAAGGCAACAGGCCGTCGTCTTGTTTAGGGATCATCCTGAAATACAATATTGTTTTGAATCCACAATGTCTTGTCTTACCTTTTCAAAATATGCCGCCCATATTACCCTGGGACATAGTAATGATGTCCTGAGATTTGAGCGTAAGGTCAGATGCACAGCACCATAACCAGTACTCTATACTGTTATGGTAATCTGTACTCGTACAGCTGTACTCGTATGTCTGTCATGCAGCAAAGGTCAGACCACGTGAGCTCAGTGCTGCAAATGTGATCTGTCAGGGGGTCGAAACTGATTCCCATGACCCAACCCCTCTGACCTGCCAGTCATCAGGCATTGCAGTGATCTTACTGTATAGGCAGGCAGAGAGAGAGTGCAGAGAGACAGCCCTGAATAAGCTGCACACCTTGTTTTACTGTGCAGTTTTGTTCCTGGGTTCTACCACTTTCACAGTTTCCATATTTCTGTTGTATAAACTTCTAATATTGGCTTTTCTAATACAAATGGGGGAAAGCAAATTATATGGATTTATGGATGCTTAAAATAGCATTATGCCAGCCGTGTTATAAGTGATTTGGTTCAGAATATGAACACACAGTAACATTATGTATGATGGCTTTTGGCCAGATCTGACATGTTTTCATACGTACAGTTGACAGTTAAAAACGCATCCTGATTTCAGAAATTTTGTGCTTTGGCCCCTTCAGTGTAAATTACACTGCACAAATAGAAATAACAATTAAATTATTAAAGACTCAATTTCCGATTCTGGCTGAAGTGGGAAGATGCGGCTAAGATAAATTTTTTAAAAGATGACAGATTCGCACAGCCACCTTCTTTATAATTATCATGTTGTCTCTGCCTTTCCAAACACCAGATGCGCTAAGACTGCAAATACACAGAGCGCCATGCAGTTGGAAATATGATGGATGGGTTCATTAACAAAGAAGAATACAAAGATTGTTGTTCAGTCGGAGGGGCAGTTCTCGGTACAGATGAGGGATGCTTGAAAGTGACACCACGTCAAATAAGAAATAAAGAGAAAGCAAATCAAAGAATCCGCACTCTATTCATTAGAAACCCACCCCTCCGTTGGTGTGAACGTGGCCCAATCGCAACATCTCACCGCCTGTCTTTGCAGCTGGACAGTGCCGTCTAAATGGATGGCGAGATTTCATTTTAATGAAAATTTAAAGGGGAAAAATGGATCAGAATTGAGTCTGGCAGTGAAGGATGAGTTAGCGCTGATTGTGGAGAGAGAGAAGGAGAGAGAAAGAAAAGCAACCTATTCCACCACTTGAAATAGGTTGCTTTCTCATCTGTGAGAAAGGGTAAATGTCAGGATTAACGCGTATTGCTTGTTTAGCCGTGAGTGCTGCGGGTGTCAGTCACACAGTTCATTTTTTTCCAAAATAAATACTCCTGAACAGTTGGAGCTGCTGTCAGAGATTTGCACTTCAGTTCCAAGAATCCATTAAAATTCTGCTGCATTCTAAGCACCATTTTTAAGTGTACAAAATCACCATAGTATACCTTTTTCAAGCCCTTACGTATTTGGATGAATTTAAAAGATGGAATATTTGGTGTGTTTCTCTTCTATAATTGATTGCATCTTTGATTATCTAGGAAATAATATGAGAGTGAGATGTTTCTGATTAATCTAAATGATTGTTCTAGTTATTCCCTGAAGGTATCCTGATAAAGGAGAGTATGACTGTTAAACATTACAGTTAAAGTAAACAGTGAAAGAAAACAATAAGAAAAATAAGATAAATGTACGCCATATTTAGGTCCTTTAGCTGCCTGTCACTTTGAATGTCTGTGGTATGAGGAAAATCTAATCTGAAGGATTTTTCTGGATTTTGGGTGTCATAGACCTTTTCTTATTGTATGATAATTTTGCCCTTGCCTATGGACTTAGCACTGGTATACATCTAAGAACAGTGGTAAAAGCCCCCATACAGAGAGAGAGAGAGAGAGAGAAAGAGAGAGAAAGAGAGAGAAAGAGGACAGTATGGGAACAAATACTGAGGTCGCAGGCATGTTGCCACAAATCCTTTAGGCTGTAACATGTGTGAAAGCCGTGATCTTATATTTGCTGAAAGGCACCTCTGTGGCACACAGAGGACAGCTTACTGAGTATTCCAGAAATGTGGGAGAAGGCAGAATGCCTTTTTTGGATGTTAATTTTGTTTTGGTGCACCCCCAGTCTATTGAAAACCACATTTGCAGTGCCATACCCTCATTTCTGGGAGTGAAAGGGTGAAGACTTTTTTCTTTTTTTTGTTTTGTTTCAGAAAAGTGATTAAAAATGAGATGGGAGGGGAAAGACTGTGAGGAGGAGGAACGCAACTGAGAATTTGAGGGAGAGAGAATATTTTGGATGGGGGTAGGGTGAGAGAGAGAAAGAGGGAGAGATGTGTGAGAGAAAGAGGGAGGGGACAAAGGAGAGAGAGGAGGAGACCTGCGGGCATTCTCTGCTCTCACTTGAATTGCTGAGTCCTAATTGAGGCGAGTCACTGACTTTGTTCTCCCTCTCTCAGACTTTGAAGTGGAAATCAATCAAAGAAAAGCAAACATTTTCCCTCTCTTGCTCTCCGTCTGTAATTCTCTCCCAGTCTATTTATATTCAGCAAAACAACCAGCAGCACAATACTGTGACCCCAGGTGCAAAAACACGGATTGCAACAAGTGGCATTATCTCTCAGGTCACTGATAATCAGTTATCATCTGCTGTGGAAATGAGGACAGAGAGGAATACAAACAATCCTCCCTTTAGTGATCGCACCATAAGAAAGAAAGGAACTAAAGATAACAAATCAGTGTAGATCAACTTTATAATATGCTGATATTCACTGGTGCTATTACAGTGTAGTTAAATGTGTAGTATGATGTAATTGCAAGTGACTGCTATGTGCTGTAATGTCTATGCATTTTACCATTGTTATATAACTTGTGTAATACCATAGGGATTATAGATAGAGGATGGGAATTGCGGTTTACATTGTGGTAACAGTCTCATTTCAAGTTGAACTGTTCGAACCGTACAACAATGTTGCACATTTATTACGGCATGAATGCTATATAACGTGGTGTTACACATTCGTTTCTAAAAAGGAACTTTCTTTCCTATGGAAAAAATAAGCAATGATTTGCAATGAATGGCTCTGATAACAATCACTCTTAAAATGTCTTGAACACCAAACAATCATGTAAATGCTGAAAACTCAGCTGGAATGTCACATGCAAAAGGGGGAAGCTAATAATCACATAACTACACAAATGCATATGTTTTAGCATGTATGTTTGTTACTGTCTCTGATTGTTCCCCCTGCTGACTAACTAATCAAGGCTAACCATTGTGGATCATTACATTTGACTCTAGCCAGATTACAGCAGAATGAAAAAATGTCACAATATGCATCTGAATAATAACTGGTAACTGCTCATTTAGCAGTAGTAATAAGTAGTAGTGATTCTTGTACTATTATCCAATCAAAGTTCTTTGGTAAGTTACAATTGTCAGTTGAGATATAGTAATAAAAATTGCCAATTATTTGACTGAGTTCATTGTCCTGATTGGAAAGCTGCTAGAATCCTATCTAGACTCAAGAATATGCATCTGTCACAAGCTACCTCCATTAAACAGGCCTATCAAAGCTTTCCCCCCATTGTGTGAAGAAGCTGTTTCCCCACTTACAAAAAAAGCAGAAAGAGTAGTATTTTCTGATGACAAAAAATGAATGTCTTCATAACGGAACAAAACAGCCAGCTCACAGCCACAGCCACAGCCACAGCCACAGCCACAGCCACAGCCACAGCCACAGCCACAGCACTGCTCTGTCAAAAAGTGATCCTGCTGCAGCAGCTGCACACCTGTTTTAAATACTGCAGATTGAGGCAGGTGTGGCTCATTAACCAATCACTGGTCCAGGCAGGAACAGATGACTGCAATTAAGCAATTACACTTTACTTTTCAAGGGATGAGGCTGAAGAAATTAGATCTGTTGTTGTACAATTTTGAACTGATGACTTAAACAAGGATCCTTCATTAACATAAACATTTAACAAGCAACACATTAAGCCATCCTGACGACAGGTGAAGGCTCTTCTTCGCATAAGGACTCCAGGAATGAGTCACTGCTCAACAGAGCTGAACAGTAAATTTGGCACATCACCAAAATTCATTCCATGGACTTAAAGACATCACTGTATAGACACATACACATGGTGAACTATGTAATAAGACATACTAAAGCCATAGGAGAAACAGAGGATGACTCCAGAGGCCAATCGAGAAGGATAATGACATCCTTCCCTGAGCTTGACTTATAAGTCACTGGACTGTGACTGGAATCATGACTATTTGGTAATGAACCTTACTTCCAGTTACTAGCAGCTGAATATGTACTATGATATAGCCTGTCATGTGTAAAACGTCATGCTCTGAATCTCCTGTCATATGTAACTGCATTTCCTGGGCACTGGATGTCACATTGTACCCCTGAGCTAGTGAATTTAGATACTGTTAATTAGAAGGCAAGTAACAGATGGGTAAATGAATAATATGTAGAATGCTGGTTATATGAACAAATGTGCATAAATGTATGTACATTACTACACGTAAGTGTAATAAAACTGCACGGAGCAATCTTAACAATGAATTCTCACGTGCCTGAATTAATAATAAAAGGGCTGATACTGACAAAGAAAAGGCTTATAGCATAGAAAATGTCAGAATGGAATTTATGGGGCAAAATACTATCAGCACTCGTGACAAGCCCCTCTGTCAAAAAGGTCTTCGATCAAAGGCGATCTGCCCCCTTTTATCTAATGGCTTTGAAGACGTTGTTCAGATGGAGCAGCAAAGCTCAGGCTACGCTGTTCAATACAGAAATCAAAAAGTGAGAGAAAATGTTTCCCCTTTGAAAAAAAGTTCCCCAAGACACAACACATTTAAAAGCAAAGGCACTTAAACCTTTACAGTTACCGTCTCCTTAAATCCCAGGGATGTAATTGCAGTATGTTTCATAATGAGAGACCACACAGAATCCCAAGGGAGTCTAAGAATTTGAAAATAACTCACTTTTTTTTTTACCACCACACTTATCACGACAATGCACATTACATAACAGAATGTGTTTCAAGCAATGATGTAACTATTACTATGTTTCTCAAAAGATCCTGATAAATAACTGCAGGCGGATTTTTTTGCTTGGATTTGTTGTGTTGAGTACATTTCTCTGTTTATTTACACAATAACTTCCCTTTTGGTACTTGACTTTCAGAGGTTCATGAAACTATTTATCCATATTATTCACTATCTGGGGTTTTCCATGGCACACACATACTTTCTGAGAGCACACAGGCTGAGAAACAATCATACATGGTTCAAAAATGAAATATTTGCATTGAAAAGAGGCAGCTATACCATTGCCTGTTGCTATACGGTTGTTCTGGCACAACATAAAATGAGCGGTTAACACCACACAGAATGTGGATGTGCTGGGCTGATCCACATTCATGAAGGGGAAATCATTGCTCTCCAGGTCAGATAAAGGTCACTGTCTGCACGTGCCCCATTACAGGTCACACTGACATTTCACTGCCACAGTCAAAGTCTCTGCTTTAGCACATAATCAGGTCCATTCCTAAAGCTGTGCGCTATGCGCATTCCTAAATCATGTGCACAAAGAAAGAAGAGCAGGAACTGCTCAATGACAGGGCAAGGCAAGGCTATGATTGATGCTCTATTATGTACTGCATTTGTAGACAGGGTCCTGGAGTGTGTCAGTGGCAGCCCTTGAGCGAGAAGAAAGTGACACAGATAATTTACCTTTAAACTGACAACTGTCCTGGACCTGTTTTTGATCTTTGTAAAATTCTTAATAAGGTGGCTTATCACCACCCTCAAGCAGCTGAGTCCTGAACCTGTGTTGTACAGTACATGCTGTGCTCCTCAATTTTTAAAATAATTTTTATTCTAACAAAGAGATTGGAGCTCCGTTGTAACTTCTGCTAAATCGGTTTTGATTTTCTAGTTAATGATTTCATGTTAAGTGTACAAAGGTAACACTTCAACAGATGTGATCAGTGAATAGAATGGCATGTTTATCCTACAAAACAATCAAAGGGTCATTCAAGGTAATTATCAAATAAAGGCAAGTTCCCATCTCCCCTATTTACACCACAGGTGTAACTCATTTCAATTTAACAGCCAAGAACAGTATACATTCAACGCAATATTGAGTTCTTGCAATGGTGAAGGCCATTTAAAAAGGAAGACATACAGAACAATGTAGAAATGCAATGCTAATCAAATAAGCGGAAGTAGCGACTTAGCGTAATGGGATGTAACTGTCAAAAGCTGGATATAAAATGCAGTGTTGTTGCTGTATAATGTCATTTTTAATATCAATCTCTATGCGAATTGCCTACACACACCGCAGCTTCTCTGATTAATGTTCTTCAAAGAAGAAAAGCGAGTGTGTTCTGTGCCCGTTCTGAAGCGGCGGGATGAGCAGGAAAGAAAGGGCTTTTGTTGTCCGATTTCCCAGAGGCACTGACAGACAGTATAAAGGCGGATTCTCATCACACGTTTCCACTTCACACAGATCTCTCCATTGAACGGGTGAAGGGCCGAGCAATTATCTGTAATTACAGTGTCACTCAGTCGCCTCGCTAACGGAATAGAAAGGAAATTAACCGCGCGTGGCGCGCACCTGGGTAACCGTGCCGGCTGGATTTTCATTCATAGGTAGCTACGGAAATTTTGCGAGAGTTGTCCTCGCGAATACGCATGTAAATGACCGCTTTGGCAACAGTAGTGACCGTTTGAGGGGACAGATCAGAGGACAGAGCTGTTTTGTTGCCATCCTGTGATGTCACCGCAAGCACATCAATCCAGCACAAATTTACTTGATAATGAGGAGTCACCAACAATATTTTTCAGCAATTTAGCAATCTGCACAGCAAATGCATGCAGACGTTTGAAATTAATTGCACGTGGAACCGAAATAAATTACTACAATCAATGGAGCCGGAATATTTAAAAATAACTGTAGCAAATATTTGTTTAGACCACAAATTAGATTTGAATTTCCATAAAATGCATTCCAATAACAAAAATGGCACTCTCTTGTGTCTACTGCCAGTAAAGTTGGGTGAGATGTGTTTCTCTTCCAAAAGTTCACCTGTAAGCCAATGAGATGGACAGGAAACCATCATCATTTGTTAAGACATTCAGGTTAATGAAACATCTGCACAGAACAGGATAAATTACTTTGCCTGGACATTGTAGCTTTGCAACACCAACACAATGAGTTTCTGGAAAAGAAATCCCAAGAAGGTCTTGCTTACAGACAATAACAAAATTTATTTAAATGTTATACATAAAACTTTAGTTCTTCATTCTCTTTTTTTAATTTATCCAAACAGAAGTTCATATATTGTTTTTTTTATAAAAAAGGAAACAAAAAACTTTTTTAAATATTAATTTTTCTTATTTACAATTTAAAACAGTACATGAAATAATAATAGTAATAAGAATAATAACAACATTAACAATAATAAAAAATGTTATAAAACATTAACTTTCCATTTGAAAATCTGTGAACTGGGAATTTCAGAATGTTAGGAGCCAATGTACTATAGCAATGCATTGCTGATTACATTCATACAGGCACCAGGGGTGCATTCAACCCAGCTGTGATGCTTTGACACAATGGTGCTTCAATATTATAGCTGAAATTCTATCACAAGAAGACTGTTCTTTCACAAGCAGCCATCGCAAATTGTTCACCATTGTAAGCAAATGTTTGCAGCGAGCAGAAAGTTAAAAAAAGGACTTATAAGGTTGTAAGCCAACATCTGCCAAGTTGAGCGCACCTCTGCTCATTAAAGTTGCTCAAAGTGACACTACCTTTGAGCAGGTGTGCGCATGTATGTGTGTCTGTATGTGTGCCTGTTTGCATGTGTGTGTGGTGATGCAGGAAGGGGTTGGCAGGGAGTGCAGACACAGTCTAAGCTTTAAAATAAAGAAACACAGCAGCCTGGCACATAGGGAGGCATCCAAAGGACTGTAATCTTCCACCGTGACAGTTTTTTTTTTTTAAGTCTGGCTTTTCCCATCTCTTCCCTTATTTCCAGTTCATAAAAGTCACAGTTTCTCCACCCTTCTTCGTGTCACTCACTCAGTGACACCGATGAGGCTGTGGTGCTCCGCTTCCTGGTCTTCGGGTTCTCGGCCCGCATCACTGTGCGCTCAGAAGGCGTGTGGCCGGTCCGTTCCTGGTTGCTTTGTGTGCTGAATCTTCTCATTCAAAAAGGAAAAGAGACATTTCAATAATGATCCACAGGGTTAAAAAAATCCTTGGGTGATGGCTAAAATGCTTTGAAATATTGTATTTCAAAGCATTTTAGCATTTTAGTGTTTTCAAATACAGAGTTGCAATGTTGGATAACTTTCATGGACATAGCAGAATGGATTTTGTCTGCCTGGCTTCTTTCCAATATGATTTTTCTCCATTACCTTTACAAATTTGCCAGAAGATCCAGGGCTTCAGCAGAAATGTTTCACTGTACATATTCAGCTTTAGCCTACAAAAATCAGTCTAATACTGACATCTCAAGCCTAAAACAGACAACCAAAGGAAGCTTCTGACTGACAAAACACCAAAATGGCATCATCCAATAAGAGTATCATGGGAAACTGGGGTTTATTCTGCTTTAAAGGGTATGGGCACCTGCTAACAAGAAGTCAGTAAAATGTAAAGTGGTTGTTATGTATTACTGAAAGGCTGGAGATAAGAAAGGTGGCAGAAAGAGTCACGTACCAGTTTTGGTAACTGTAGCGAGGGAGATGTTAGAGAGAGAGGAGCAGAAGCTGGAGGAAAGTATGCCATAATGCAGCTGAGAGGAAAAGAAAGGAAAGTGAAAAAGAGGGTAAGAGATGGCATGTTTTCTGTCCTTTCATAACTCAGGTTAGTCATGTAAAAGGCCCTGTCATTTAACTAAAGAGTTCTAGAGAGAGAATGAGAGGGAACGAGAATGAATAAAGATAAATGAGGAACAGGAGGAAATGGAACACAAGGTGAGAGGATGAGGGCTGGAGGTGAAAACCAGAGCTTATGGTGATACTGGAACTGCAAATCAAAGAAAGGAATTCAACAGATATAGTCAAGTGAGGGAGAAATGGAGGCAATGGAGACAGCCAGGAAAGCCAACGGCCATTCATTGTGAAGGTGTATAACTAGTAAATTAGAGGGGCAAAAAGACCAATACTGCAAATTCACCACCTTCATTTCCCCTGGTTAGATTTAGAGGATTCAAAGACAGTCAGACTAGCAGATGGACAGAACTGCTCATTTATGACAATTTGACTGATGGATCAATATCAGGAGACAAAAACACAGGCACAGACAAACCCTTTGCAGCTGAAGACTGCTCCCTCAGTACAAGAGAAATAAACATAGATAGAGTACAGACAAATGAACAGACCGGCTCATTCATGACAGCAGACAGCTCGGTCAGCATGTCCTTATAGTGGACTCTCATCTCCTCTTGGTACTCTAGCTGGTCCTCCTTGATCAACCTTTCGTTCACATCCAGCGCTTGGCCACACGCTTCTGCAAATCGCCTGCAGAGGGAGACAGAGAACAATATGACGAAAGATACCTCTTTCTGTTCCCGCGGGTCAGTTCCTGGCCTGCCTAGTATTTGTTCTTCTCTTCGTAGCTGATTTCCCTGTGTTTTCCCAGGAATCATAGTTTTAATTAAATAGATAGATTAGAGCCTGGAAGCTGGGGACACAGGAGTGTTTCAAATAATTCGAAACTGAAATTAATTTTCACTTGATGAGCAGAATCTTAGGTGTCTGCTTATAATAGCAAACACTTTTGAACAACTGCATTAGTACCTATTAACTACATTTGTCATGGCTTTAACGTAGTTAGTCAAACAGATATTAAGCAGGCAGAAAATGGATCATAAGCATCCAATCACAGCGTTAAAGTATTGAAAACATAATTAAAATGGGCTTAGGCTATTTTCAAAAATGTTGTTTTGAATTAATGTCAGATTCTAACGTTGATATCTATATAATATAATATATTCCCTTGTTGAGAATAGTGGTATATTGTCCACACAGCTATAATGGAAATCTCATTATCCTTTAACTACTTTCTTATCATCTCTTTCTTAACTATTTCAAGTAAGTCACACTGAATTATTGATTAGTAGTAACATACACATGAAATGACATTAGCTCTTGGCTTCAGATGTAATACTGTGAGCCATTTTGTGATTTATTTCCCTCAACCAATTTCTCAAAATTGAAAGACAAAAAATTGTAGTTTAGACTGATAGGCTGACAGACAGACAAACAGATGCTGTCCTTAAATCCATGAATGACTGCTTCAGCAGAGGAAGTGTACCTGAAAATCTCCTTGAGCAGTTTGACCTGGTTGTCAGGGTATTTCTTGGCGTTCTTCTCCTCCAGGAAGGCGCGAGCGTAGGCCATGGGTCCTGCGTTCACCTGGTGGAGGTCAAAGGGCAAAGAAGCACTCAGGAGAGGGAAGGAGAATTACAGGCCTTCAACAACACCTGCCACACCAAAGAGATGATGTAAGCTGAGACAGCAGAAATCCCTCTGCAGTGAGTTTTAATGACCCAACAGCTTTGTGTGTCTGTCTGTGATCTCAGACAGGCAGAGACTATGACTGCCCCTCTTCCAAGATGAAATACAGACTGCCTCTCAAAGCATGGAGTGCAGACATGATAATCTCCCTCTCTGCTTTTCACAAGGCAACTATGAAAAATCATAAAATAGAATATCAATGATAATAATAACATGTCAAGAACTGGTATGACAAAAGTTAAGATGCTTGGGTTGTTACTCCGACTCTTCACCCAAAGTCTGTTAATGCTGTTTGAGACTAATCCTCTATGGCTTTTTAATGGAACCATCAGTAATTTAACACAACACAATCCATATCTGTGGAAGAAAAATGATTTTGTGGTATTTTGCATTCTTTTAAGAGTGGAAGAATATAAAGATGAATGATTTTTTCAGTCTGCAAGACACTCAGTAAAATTATGCACACAGTGGAAACTATGGGATTGTTTTGACATATCTAAAAGATAAAATATTTTCATTAGTAATGTGTACGTGTGTATGTGTGTGTGTGTGTGTGTGTGTGTATCTATATGTGCAGGTGTCCTCTTTACCTTAACGCTGACACTGCCCTGCAGTTTCAGCTGCAGGCGGATCATGTCCACCTCATCCATGTTGCAGAGCTGGTTGAGCTCGGACACCTTGCGGGACATCTCATCAATGGCCACCTCAATGGGATTCAGCTCCGTGCTTTGCTGTTCCACTACTTGGATGCGTTTCTTCAGGTAAGGAAAGCTGGAGCTAGCTGCAAGGGGAGGCAGAGAGAGACAGGGATCACAGCTGTGGTATATTTCATACAGTCAAATAGTGCTGACTGTCAGTATACTACTCATGGCTGGGGTTACCACAGTGCTTTGTATTGTAGTTGCTGACAGGGCACATAAGGTGGTCAGTATGTTAGCTGGTGTGGAACTTGCTACATGGGATGGTACGGTGGTCAGTACTGCATATAGGGACTCAATGATTGAGCTGGTATGGTGGTTGGTGTATCGGGCAGAGTGGTCCTCACTGATTAAGATGGCGGTCAGTATATTGATTGGCTGGGGACTCACTGGTCAGTATTGTCCGTCTCTTGCACTGCTCCTCCACGTCTCCATGCTTCTTGCCCGACAGTGTGAAGGGCGTCTCGAACACAAAGCGCTTTATGTTGTGGTGCCGCTCGAAGTCCGTCTTCTTCTCCTGCAACTCCTTCTCATCGAAATACGGGGTCACGTAGGTCACCTGGATATAGGCGTACTTTGGGTCCAGGTCCTTGGGATTGACCTGAAAGAAGAGCAAAGTCGTGGCACATCACCTCCTGCTTTAGGGTGTCACTGCATTTTCTCCCGAAAAGGAAGTGAAGCGTAGCGCTAATTGTGTACTTTTGAATCTCAATGCCTCTATTGTCAGTCGAGTGAAAGAAATAATATGGATGCTAATGCAAGTGATCAAGGTCAGGCAATGCAAGTGTCCGTCATTAACACTGTGTTCTAGAGCCAGCTGGGTTCCTGTGAACCAAAACAATCCCACTTCTGAAGAGCAGTCTGTGACAGAGAAAACAGAGAGGCAGACAAATCCATAATTCTGAACCACATGAATTATGAGCAGCCAAGACCAACAGCAGAAACACAGAGGAGGCCTCAGGCAGATCGGTCTCACTTCGTGTTGCTGTGGGTAAACACACCTTATTGGAGTCCTGGATCATCTTGACATTGTCGGCCCCGAACTTGTCAGAGTAGAGCTTCAGCAGGCGCTGGGAGATCTCTGACAGCCCCGTCAGCTTCGGCTCCTTGTAAATGAACTCCTTACTCTCCTCCTCCTCAAAGAATCCCTGTCAGAGAAACCCCTTGTTACTTCATGTCTTGTCTTAGTTCTCCTCAGTCATTGTTTTTTGCCTCTTCTTTAGTGTGTGCGCGTGTGTGTGTGTGTGTGTGTGTGTGTGTATGCGCGCGCGCGCATGATGCTGTAGGGTTCCGCTCATTATATGAGGATTTTCTGTGAGGATATCTCAGACTGTGTGGTGAAACACACTGGATGCTGCTGTGCTCTACTTCATCACCGCATGGGGCAGGCAGTTTAGCCAGAAGGACATCCATCTGAAGGCTGAACTACACTGTAAGAGATTATCTGCAGAGCCCAACCCTTCTCCTCCATACATCAGCGAGACACAGATCAGACATATTCCCTTCAAGCCCTGTGCAATGGACAAGAGCATCACATCCATCTTTCCTTTGATCCACAC
This sequence comes from Megalops cyprinoides, assembly GCF_013368585.1. Lineage (NCBI taxonomy): Eukaryota > Metazoa > Chordata > Actinopteri > Elopiformes > Megalopidae > Megalops > Megalops cyprinoides. Next base: position 24,082,574 of record NC_050591.1, read on the forward strand.
TGTTGGAAATACCACTAAATTTTAATTAAATAAATTAAATTCTATGCAGAGAGTCAACGTATTGTTTTTAAGCAAGAGCTCTGTCATTTTCTTACAACTGTTTTTGTGCTACTGGATTCCTTTTGAAGTAACTTCTACAACGACACTTAATGCAGTGCAAGACCTCAGACTCCAAACATATTGAAAATAATTTTTTTGAAAACTGCAATATTGTTAGCACCAAATTGATAAGGTTCTGAATTAGAAATTCTGTTCCAACATCACTGCAGAATATACACTTAAGTCTACACTGCCTTCTAGTGGCAGCTGAAGGAATATCGTTGGACTATCCATCTCAGCTGGAGGCTTGATACACCACAAGAGGGAACACAAAAGGCAAAAGATTACTTTTGTGTTATAGTTCTGTCCTCAGCCAGACTATAGACGTGTAAATATGAGGGCTTGGACTCAGATGAAACTAGAGGAAACATTCATTCTGAAGTGAAGCTAAAACTAGCATAGCACAATGTCACGTTACTAAAAGGAACTAAGCACAGAATACTACTATACTATGTATGCCTGCTGCACACCCCAGAATTACCATAGCTGGTCATCTCAGCAAAAATATAACAATGTCGATGAATGCACAGATAACTGACACCTTCATACTCCTGGTAATAACTATTCATCGACAATTCACTAAAATTCATTACAAATACTAATAGATATCTATTTATCAGAAAAATAAAACAAGAAACTGTTATGGTGTGTCCCCCAAGATAAAGAGCACAATGCTGATAGCTTCACTTCAACAGAGGAGGATATATTCACTATTTTATGCACTATTTAATAGTTTTGAGATGAAGAGGACTACGCTGTACATCTCCCTCTACCACAGTAGCTGAGAGACAAGACACTGGATGCAGGTTAATGGTACTATAGTCCCTAAAGGGTCCACATTAAGATATTACGGAATAAAAGGATCTCACACTGAATTCAGATACACGTCTGTAACAACTTCAAATGTGTTGACTGTGCTAAAATATGCATCCGTATTTAGAGCAGTAAATGTCTACCAGGACAGGGATGGTGCAAATGAGTCACTGAACCTCTGAATCATTTCTTTAAAGCATGAGTGGATCGTCATGGTGTAATTCTTCAATGCAGTTTCAAATTAAAGTATTTTCAAAGATACCAGATGCCTCTAGAAGGTTCCTAGCCATGTTGGTTTAGGTAAAATCAAAAGCAAATAACTAAGGAAAGGGTAGAAACATGAGCTTGTCGGTGATGGGAAATACTCTGATAGCTTTTGTGTAGGCCACTTCAGCGCTGAAACCAGGGAAGCTGGGAAACTATGATGTGAATTGGGTGCCATTTTAAAGGTCATTTCCTGTTCTAATGTTGTTCTCTGACCTCTTAGATGTAGAACCAAGTGAGGGTGGCATGAGAGTGGACTAACGCATGTATTTGTAAAAGCGGGGCAGTGTGTAGGCACATGTTGATGGGAAAAATGGTGAATCTTTGAATGTGAAATGGCCTGCAGAATTGTCTGATTTTACCACCTATTTTCCTCCATTAATCAGAGTGAAACCAATGTATTTCTTTAAAAGCATTGGCAAAAAAAGCAGTTAGAGACTGGCCAGCATGTTAGGAACACTGCCATTACTACAAGTTAAGAATATACTTTTACCATTAAGTTTCTGATGGAGCACAGGTCATTCTGAAAGCGTCATTGTTTAAATGTTTGCAATGACTAAAACTGAACCTGAAGGGATGGTTATCTGATCATTTATTCATCAGCTGAAATGTGTTAAAGGAATTCAGGAAATTACTGCTGACTAAAGAAAAACTGATAAACCAGTGAACTAACTGCCTGTTATTTTGTTATAGCACCAGTTTTGACACACTATGCACACAAATCCATTAGATAAAGGGATCTTCCAGGGAAAAATGGAGCAGGGATATCTTAAGGTATACATATTATACACTATTGTAGCATATATATATGTATACACACACATATAGGAAGTGAACAATGACGCTGATTCATGTCATTTCTTACTGACATAAGTTAGAGGAGCTATATCAGGAGTGAGAAGAGAGGGGAAGCATTAAAGAAAAAAAGCTTGAGAAACTGAAAAAAAAAACTTACCACGGCCTTGATACAGACAAAAAAAAGGAAGAAGAGAGCAGACGACTGAATTAAAGACACTGATACAGAGGAGAGTCTGAAAGACAAGTACTGATCAATACACTCAGGGTAATCTCACTTAATGCCTCTCATTCACAGTAATCTCACAGGGGTCTCAAGTTTTTCCATTTACTGTGTTTTCATCACTGAGCGCTGATAAAGTGAACAATTCTATACACAGTTAGGTTGATTGAATACAATCTTCCCATTGTTTTTGATTTAATCATTTAAATATTTAAATTTTATACATTGTGACTGAATTGAATTTGATTCTAAAAGACCTATGCCAGCATGGTTATTGACAGGAAATGGTGACTTTTAACAATTAAATCAGGAAACATCATTTTTGAGTTAAATTTCAGACCTCAACAAAATGTGCATTTCACTAAGCTTCTATCCAATCAATGAAATCTGAAAAATAATTATAAAATTGCTGGAATGTTTAAACCCTGGTTTAGGATTTTCCACCTTTCATCAGATAAGATGCACCTAACCGCATATGACCCATTACTGAATGAGGGAGTTATTTATTCACCTAAAGTGCAGAAAGAGGATTCATTTCGCCAGGAGACAGTGTACAGGAGATTAAATTAGATTCACTTTCACTTCTATGTACTGATGTGATATTCTGTTCAAATGAAAAGCATCAGATATACTGGCTTACCCTATCAACTGATAAAACAAAATAGCTCTGTAAATCTTTGTAGTGTTTTTGCATTAAAATGGCTGTATATGCACTTATAAAGCTGTGTGGATACTTGTGGACACATGACATTCATTTGTCAGCGTACTGAGGCCCTTAGCCCTCATGCTCACCTGTCCATAGAAAGCCACACGATAGTAGCGTCCGAACAGCCGCTTCTCTGAGTTCACCACCTCCGTGACCTTCAGGTAGGAGCGGTGGATGTCGTAGTACAGCTCAGACAGGCGCTGTGGACACACACACACACACACACACAATCACACATTCACCATGAGACCTCTCATAATGCACCTCCCTAAGGGCTATTGCTACCAGGAAAAAACTCCTATAGTATGTGTGTAAAAGTGAGCGAGCGTTGAGCCAGTCACCTTGAAGTCCCTTCGCTTCTCGAAGACCGCGATGACGGGCTTGTTGACATCAGCGACCAGCTCGTATCGCTCTGACTTCCATAGGTAATCCACACACAGTTCCAGCTGCTCCACCAGGGTGTCCTTGAGTAAGGGCAGACGGGATGGGATGGTGGGTGAGACAGATGGAGGCAAGGAAAGGAGAAGGTATGCAGAGAGGAAGGTCAGAGAGGGGGGTTAGGGTGGAGACCACAGGTGGCAGCAAAAGGAAAGAGGAAAATGGATGGAGAAGCAAACAGATTCAATGTATTCAGAATCTTTCTCCAGTATATTCAGAGCAAATTTCTAACATGTAGCCGAGTTGCTGTAAGACTTCCTCCTTCAGGACCTCACTCTCTGCAGCTCTGTAATCCCGACTTTGATCATGAATTATAAATCAGTGATCTGTCTTTGATTAACTATTCACACAGAAACTCATTGATCTCCCAGCCTCACCGCCACCCTTTAACCCTCCCTGAGCCCCGCCCCGCCTCAGTACCTCAGTGTAGGGCGTGTCCTGCATCCCTGTGTCCTCCTTCATGGCCCCCTCCTCTTTCACATTGGGTGTGATGCACAGGAAGGCTGCCCAGCCCATGGAGAATGACGCTGAGGTGGCAGACAGAACGTTGTGTCAAGAGCCGATAACTAACGTTTCACGCATTTTAGTGTGGCCTACAAAAGGACCCACTGTATTTCAAATGATCAATTCCATGCTGGTAAAATGCCATCTTGATGGGCTTTATACTCTTTGCTCAGAAATGGTCTGACTGGTCACCTACTCTCTAGTGTCTCTGGTCATTTCTCTGCTGTAGCATAGGGCAGCTGGTGATGGTGAGAATGTGGTGTGTGGAGGTATACACACACTCACGCATACACACATACGCAGATAGACACACAGACACCCACACACCCACCCACCCACCCACACACACACACACACACACACACACACACACATACACACACACACACACACACACACACACACACACACACACACACACACACACACACATACACACACATACACAACCACACAAAAAACATGCACACACACATACAGGCACATTTCCTGTAACACATGCAGTGTTACATGTGAGCATAGATAACCGTGTTCAACACAAGCCATTACAAGGTGAGTACAGCTTTCAACCATAGTGTACATGTACCACATACACACAACAGACAGTGTGACACTATAAATAAGGCATAAATAACCCTTTTTAGATAAAGGGACCTGTAATATGTACCTGTAATCATGTACATATGCAGTCTAACTCAGCTTCAGGGAAAACAACCTGGTATGGCACTCGAGATAGATAGACTCAGACATGTGAAGAAGAAGAAACATCTCTAGTCCTGCCTTTTTAAAATGGAACAAACCAATTTGCTCAGGACCAACCTGGGATTTCTTTCCTTGTTTCCATAAATGTAAAACTCCCAGTTCTTCATAAGTGTTTCTGTATGACCCCATGAACACAGACTCAGAGAATGCTCTTCCTTGTGCAAGCCACTTAGCCTACAAAAAGGCAGCTCAATCTGCAACAGTAGGATGCTGCTTTGACGATATGTGGAAAACATAGAATATTGTCTATCCACCACATAACCTGTTTGCATAATTATAGTGATTAATATAAAAGGTGGGTGTTAATGTACCAAACGCTGTGCCCTGAGTCCCCCTGTTCCTCTGCATGTACGTGTGTGATGGAGGCACTCACTTTCTCCTTCTCGGGATGTTAGTAAGGGGCTACAGTTAATGTCATTTGCCTCCTCTGTGAACACACTTGAGCTCCTGGCCTTGTCTGTTTTCCAGTAACCTGTGTCGAGGTAGGAGTTCAACAATTTACTTCAATGTGCTTCTTTTTAAACAACACACAATGTGCTTTCAAGCATGCTTTATGCACACGACTGCAGAATAAAAAAGGAAGGATCGCTCTTGTACCCGATAAAGCATGCACACATTTGCAAGCACACGTGCCGTGCAGGTTGTCAGACCATATATATGCATACGGTTTTCGCAAACATATGCATACATATATAAATATGCACACATGCAGACATACATGCCTACATGCATACAACAGACAGTGTATGCAATCTTTATTGTGCAGATGAAAAAGTATCTCACAAGATTATCCAGAGGTGTCTGCCTGGAGGGTAACATATGTATGTGTCATCTCTGTCTGTTTATTTTTAATGGGGGCAAGACTCCTTCCCCTGTCTGTGCAGAGCTCTGAATAACCTTGGATGCCTTACTGCCACAGAAGCCAGCAACTGTCAGCCAGCGCACACAGAGGCTCAGAAGCGCATTCATAAAGGCCTGTATTCTCCGCCCCGAGAGGGAAAGCAACACACACACGGTGCAGCGACCTGGGCTCCAGGTCACAATGGGGCTCACCTCTCCTCTTCAGGTACTCTGCTATGAGGGCAGAGATATGGATATAGCACATGGCAGCCTGTGTAATAGAGAGACGAGAGAAAGCTGAAAGACTTTCCGCCAGCGGCATATCCACCAGGCTTCACATTCTACGCAATCCTGTGCAATAATTCCCCTCAGAGACTACGACCCCCACCTACCAAAACACCCTGCCAATCTTCTTCCGAGATTACCCCTCCTACTTATCCCAGGCAACCTCTGTACCCACATACCCACTGCTGCTTGCCCTACCAGCTCCAAATCTGTCTGTTTCCCAGCCCCAAACACTGGTCTGAACTCAAAGACTATGACCCTCTACAACCCTTCCCAATATTCCCCATCGTGCATTCTGGCCAGCACCTTCTTCACACAACTGCCAGCTCATATGCTTACCTTCATTAATCCTCTCAGCCTGACTTCATTTGTTTTGCTCAATTAACGAGCGTACTAACAAATTAATTAATCTTTACAGGCAGTTAGTTACCTGTCTCATAACTGTATGTCTTATGGTAATGTTCTTTATATTCACATTATGCAGAAGAACTAAAATTCTTAAATTAGTAAAACAGTAACTGTAGCAAAATCATTTTATTACAAAGGAAGCTTTTTGATTTAAAATTTCACATTTTCAAATAATCAGTGGATTTCAAGAGTTCATAACTATTACGAAAAGGGGTTTTGTGGTCAACCCTTTGAGATTATTTACTTAAGTCAAACAATGAAAGCAGAGTTATGAAAAATGATCCGGTTAAAAGCAAAATATCTACTTCCTTTACTCTGGGGTCAGGAGCTATACCTGTCTCTAACATACCCCAAATATACCCAATTTTCATCCCTGAAGCCCAACCCACCTACCCCCATCTACTGGGTTGGTTCCCTTTCTCTACCCGTGCCTTTTCCTACCTCAGACAGGTCCCCATTGCGAACATGGATCTTGGCCATGCTCTCCAGCCAGGTACGTCGGAGCTCAGGGGTGCTGGCGTAGGAGTTGGCCAGGCTGTACTGCAGGTCCACCAGCATCTCTGGGTCCTTCTCGTGCTCCTTCATCTGGGACGTGGCCATCAGAACTGTGCGGATCCGTTTGGTCAGGTCCTTCACCTCTGCTGGGAATGATGTGCTCTGGAAAGTCCGAGAGGGCCAAAGGGACAGTGTTTGTGATATGTCCACTGTACCATAATTATTGCGATGATCTTTACTGCATGGTAAACAAGGCCCCCCTATGTCAAACCATCAGAGCTAGATCTGCACTCCAACTTCACTATCTCTTTTGAAAAGGAGAACATACCTTTGCAACTATAGTACGCACAAAACTCTTAGTATCTTTCACTGGGTTATCAGAAGCTTATTTATCGTAAAAGAAGTCACCGATCAGTTTAAAGGAAACAACGACCTCTGTCTTGGACACTAAGATAACAGCCGCGAAAATTCTCACCTTCAGTGGCACATCTCCGTTAGCGAAGTTGTTGATGATGGCGAGGGACTGCTGGAACCGCGACCCCCCGATCCCGGCGTCGGCGATCAGCTGACTCACCGCCTTGATGAGCTGAGGACGGATCAGAGAGGAGAGGAGAGAGAAAAATTAAGGAGGGATCAACAGAGCCCAGATGCAAACCTGAAGACTGACGTGAACAATGGAGAATCTCTGCTCTGTCTCGCTGTGCTGCTGATAAGAGCTGTTCTCCCACAACGCAGGGATTAGATCAGACGCCCCGGGTCTCGCACTGCGGCACATCACATCGGTCTGTAATCTCTCACATGCTCATGTTCAGGTGAAAGGAATATCCCTCCCTCTCCTGTCAGGCCTATTATTCACTGAACAATGTGTGAAAACACAGAAAGGCTATCTGGAACAAACACACGTGTTCAGTGTTTGAACAACAGCAATGTGCACCTGCAGCAAAGTGGGGGCACAATGCCTTTCCACACAACCCCCCCAAAATACCCACTGCACTGCAGTCCCCTCCACCTGCCCCCCACCCCCCCCCCATCTCTCACACCCATTCTTTCTCTCCCTTTCTCCATAGCTAAAGACTTATAGATTTCACAGTACTATCACAAAGCAACAGGGGCCCTCGAAAACAACCATTTCAGGCACTCCAACTTTCAATTTGGCTTTGAGAGACAATGCCAACCATTACTAGCACTCCACGCTGGAGAGGCGGGTAATAGAAGAGAGTTTTGTAGCGCGCTGTGCAATCGTGTGAGAAATTAGACATGATGGAAAAACTGTGGCAGCCAAGCCCAGCGACCACTGTGTGATTTGCCCACAGCAATATGTGTTGTGAAAAAAATGAAATGATAACTAAATCAATTATTTAAAAACCACTCCCTTTAGTAAATGCATTTGTTTGGTTTCAAATTATCATTTAAATTAAATAGATGAGAACTGGAAAGCTGCCATGAGGTACTCAGAAAAAATAAAAACTATTAAAATTAGGTTGTAATTAAGTGACACTACAGATTTCTTTGAGCATTCCAGGACATTAATGAGGACTGTTTTTGAAAAACCTGAAAAACCACATTTCCCTTTTCAACCCCATTTAACATCAAAGGACTTGAGATTTTTAATCTGTTTCTGAAGTGCAGAATACGTGTTTGAAAATGATATGACTGCAATCAAACGCTAATAACTGACTAAAAAAACTAACGCATGGCTTTTTAAGTCCCCCTCCTCCCAGCACATCACTCAGTTATAAGAGGAAACAGACCAGTCGGAGGAATTAAAACATTTCACTCCACCCACCATAACCCTTGCGGGATTGCTGCAGCCAGTGACCCTCCCAGACAGCTCAGACTGACCTGCAGGTGTGAGCGGACGATGGACTTCCCCTTGGTGAACTCAAAGTTCTTCCTCATGAAGAAGTACAGCAGGGCAGAGGCCTCCGTCTGGGTGGAGCTGGAGCGGTGGTTACAGCACTTCAGGATCTCGTAGCACAGACAGCCACACAGGTCTGCTTTGCCCTGGAAGAATGCAGCAGGGAACTACACGAGAAAGACAGGAGAAAACAGGGGTATACTTCAGACAACTGCAGCGAATTGATGGGACGGACTACACAAACTGAGTGACCGGAAGGTCATAGGATTACATCTCATTACATTATTGTCATTTAGCAGACACTTTTACCCAGAGCAACTCACATATGTTACAATTTTACATGTTATCCAGTTATACAGCTGGACATTTTAGTGAGGCAACTCTGGGTTAAGTACCTTGCCTAAGGGTACAGCAGCAATGCCCCTGTGGGGAATCGAATAAGCAACCCTCTGGATACAAGCCCTGCTCCTTAACACTACGCTATACTGCCGCTGCGTTTGCTTCCCATGGGTGTGAATAAGATTGCCTGGCAACAATATAACACTGCAGAGTGGTACAGAGAAAGTGGGGGGAGGGATACATGTGGATGAAACCACACAGTAAGCGCAGTGTGTGGAGCCTATGCAGCAATGTGTGGGACAATGGGGCGCCAGCTCGGAGTGAGCTTTCTGTAGCGAGACCTTGTGGATGAAGAGACGGAGCGCTGCGAAGACGTGCCGCAGGGTGGTGGTGGACTGGTTGATCTGGAAGAAGAGGAGGTAGGTGTCGAAGACCTTCTTCATCAGAGAGTTCTGCCCATCCTCCTGCTGCAGCTGCTTCTGCAGGAGAGGGAAGGTCAGAAGTAAATGCAAGGGCTTCCGTTAATCATATCATTATACAGGATGAAGGGTTATACATAATAATATCCTGACCCAGCTTACACATCACAAAATCACAAAAGACTAGTATTTGCATTAGTATTATGAATGACAAAAATATGTTTACGACTGCAAGTTTGTACGATGGATTGGAACTGCCGAGAAAAATAAGATTGTGTTAAAACCATTACACCTGTAATGTATCAGGCACCTCCTTGAGTCTAAGATTCACTAGACATGACATCTTTTGTGCAGCAAAATAGTTGGGATTATTGAGGAGGCAATACTACAAAAAAGTGTACACCGAGGTCATGGTTGCTTCATGCAGTCACCAGATGGCAGCAGAGATTCAATTCACTCTGGATCTGATACGAGATCAGGCCCAAAAGGACACTAATCGTTTCTTGGGTTACACAGTGCAGATGGCTAATCGGTGCTGTTTAAAAGATGTTTATCCTGTGTGTAGAGGTGGATGCGCTGGCCGACCTTGTGGTGCTGGACGAAGAGCCCCAGGATGTCCAGCACAGTTAGTGCCACTTCTGTCGACAGGTTGGCTTCAATATCCGTGGGGCTGAGCGTGTCACCCTCTGTGATGTTGCCATCTGCACACGCAGCAGAACATCAGCAGTCACAAAAATAGCGCGGCAATTTTTCAGCAGACAAATGAGTGTAACGAATTAGCCTATTTTTGCCAAACGCTGACTGCATAAGCCTGTTTGATACTGAAGGAGCGTCAGCAAAAGATAACTTTATTCGAACATTTTAAAAACATTAAACATTATCAAAAATCCTGCAGTTCATACCAGCAAGTGTCATCTATCAATGCCCTGTACCATACTTATTGATTAGACACTGGCTGTGTTTGTGTTTGAGTCTAGACACTGAAATGTGTCCGTGAGGGTGGGAGGGGCTAGCTGTGTGACCAATGGGGAAATCAGCAGGTCATACTGGAGTTGGCGCTGCCCGTTTCCATCATCTGCAGCAGTTTGGGGTTGGTCAGGGCATTCTTGCCCCTGATGATGGGCATGGTCTGGGAGCGGGCGTGCCGGTGACCGTCCTGGCTGGAGTGCATCCTGGCCCCAGCAGAGGGGATGGGTGGGGGAAAAAGAGAATTAGCACATTTGGACAGGATGCTTTCTGGATATGACTGGTCATTGTAGAACACTGAAAATCCAGTTAATCAAATGTCTGGGAGACAACACTGTGACATGAAGGAGTTACAATAAACGGTTATTGTTCATTGTATTATTTCTTTGTAAATCAATTAGGCTTTGGACTAGTCCACTGGGTTGTCACAAAGACTGGAATTACACACTCTGAACATGTCACAATACACCACAGGAAAGGCATGCTGGGAAGACAGAATGGCTGCTGCGCCACGTCACATGACACACGGATGTTGTACATCATGGGTTCTTAAACCGAATGGATACAACATCGATGCAACATAAACAAGCTATACTCACAACAGGCACATGATGTTTTTCCAAAAATCCCGCATGTTGCCATATTCTATTCAAGTTGTTCCTGTGGCATAATTTATGAATTTGGCCTGTGACCCAAATGAACAGATCCATCTTTAGTAAAGAGAACACTGCTGTGTAGGATCTGAGCCGTTCAGATTAGGTACTTGGGACCCCCTTCCTTCAGTCACTGCCCTATCAACATGGTTCACTGTATATGTACAGCTACGTCCATCTACACATCTATCTGTACATCAGGAGCAGCGGCACCCCTAGTGGCGGCGTTTACCATTGCGGGAGGAGACCGGAGGACTGGGTGGAATTGTTAGAGCCCTTCAGGGTGCCATTGTTCTGGGTGGCCTGAGCCAGCTTTACCGCTGCAGCTAGCTTCCTGTTCACAACCCAACGACACCAGCGTTAACACAGATCCTGGTCACAGTCGGCTCCCTCTTTGCTGCGCGGACAGGTGCGGTGTTTTGGGCTGCAGCCACACGATCGCATCCTCAACAAAGCGACAGAGCCATGCCGCACTGCCCAGCAGAAATAGCAGTGCCATGGAGGGGGGGTTAGTAGCGTTAGTCAGAGCAGCGTTATTCTGTGTTAACGTTCATCACGTGCGGTGAAAGCACTGCAGAGCGTTAGTCACATGATGCAGTGAGCGCCAATTACAAAGCGGCTCACAGATCCCTCCAACACTGCAGAACAATTTGGGTGAAGTGGGTTCATCTCAAATACAATGCTTCAAATGCATGCTGCAAAAGGTCTGGCTGCTTGAAATGATCAAGCTGGTTTTGTCTGCACCTCATATTTTATGTGACAGCTCAGCAAGCCACGCCATGCATGTTCTCCACTTAAAGCTATAACACCTCCGCTGAGGATTGGATTGCAAGGTCTAAACCACACGCTGAAAGAGTTGACTATGTCCCCGCAAGCTCAGACTGTGGAAAAATAATCTGTCTTTTTCAATCACCGTCCTGCTGTCTGCGTAAGACAGACTGTAGACCAATTTTTCAATCACTGTCATGATACAGATGTATATGTGATTTATGGCGTATAATGCTGTCCATAGTTACTAGAGCTCTCCACAGAGACATATTGAACTGACTAAACATTCTTGCAAAACTGGTTGCAGTAACACTATGAGAATGTTAAAGGTGAATATCTAATAGCAAGCAATGGTAGCACTGTGCCATGGTGGTATGAAAACTGGACTTGTACCCAGAAGGTTGAAGGATCTAATTCTAGATGGGGCACTGCTGCTGTACCTTTGAGGAAGGTATGTGATGTGAACTGTTTCAGGAACCATTCAGACGTACAAATAAATCAAATGTAATCTATGTGCATGCTGTCCAGAATAGTAGCCAAGCAAATAAACAATAAACTGCAATTGGTACAGTAAAGAAAAGAGCAGGGGAATCCAGAGGGCATGAGAAAAGTGCAGAGGACACAATGGCCAAATGAGATATGAGAAATGAAAGCAGATTCTGTACGAATGCTCGGTCATGCGTTTCATCCATCAAACACTGTTACACTGCAGCATGTGACCACTGCACAACATCACAGAGGAAACACTTAATACGCTGATAAAATGCATAACCATGAAGACACACAGGGAGGGTAACATAGGACAACATCAAACACATAACAGGAACAACAGGAGCTCCCATCTGTGTGCAAACGTGTATGTCTGTTTGGGTGAAGCCATTTCATTCAGTCAGTTCAAAAGGGTACAGCAAAATCAACTGAAATGTATACATCTACATGTACATATACACTTAATTAATAAATCAATATTAAAATCACATGAGGACACAACTATTTCAAATAATATAGGTTATAACAATCTCTGCCCAGCCACCAAATACCACTGGATTTAGCAAGGCCTCTTCACACATCAAAAAAGCTCACACTGCATTCAGTGCAGCATCAAAGGCATTGCTTTCATGCCTTTGAGAGAAGGAGACGGTATGCAAATTTCCTTCGGCTTCTTATTAGAGACGGGTGTTAAATTCCAGCTGCCGCAACGTCTGCAGGAACCGAGGCGTCTTTATTCTCCTAATTCCTGACATAGTATTACGAGCCAGAATCTGACACTTTTGTTGGCCCACAAAAAATAATCTGTGCTCATTTGCAATGTAGGATGAGGGCTAATTTAATTAGCGGTGAGGAACGAGGCAAATCCGGGAAAAAAAAGAGAGAGAGAAAAAAAACTGAATTAATTAAACACTCCCCCACACACCCACACACACTCTGCCTGAAATATTGCCAGTCTTGTTGTCTTGTTCCAAAATGTGTTTTAAAACAAAAGAAAAATGTGTTAATGGAAACAAAGAAACAAAAAAAAAAACAATTTTGCGTTTTCAGCGTAACCTTGAGGCGGCGACAGAATGCGCCAGCGCTGATTCGTGTTAGAGCGACGCTGCTAGGCCCAGCTGTTTCGAGCGCGGCCAGCTGTGCGCCGTCAGATCTCCCAGACTGCTCTGCTGTTCACGTGAGCCGCACTAATCAGAGAGTTTCGCAGCGTAGGACTCGGCTCGCCAGCTCAACAGAGGAAATTTTCCCCATTCGCCCACCTCACTGTCAAACCTCTCCGGTTCCGCCATGAATAATAATTTCTCCTTCTCCATCCTCCTGCTAACCAGCCAGCAGGAGAGAGGGAGATATTTTGACTTGGCAGGAGCACCGCCCCTCTGTCAAAGCTGGGGGAAAATAGGCTGCCAAACAATATGATTAACTGAGGCCAATGAGTCTCTCCAACAGCTGGGAGGGAGTCTGGAGGATTCTGTGTACTGTACAGTATATACAGAGGTCTTACACAGAATGCTTTTATTCACATTTGCTGCAGACTCTAATTAAATCACAGGCTTGGTGTTTACTCCTGGGCATGGCTCTTTAAATCCTCCACCTTGAAAGGACACACAGGATGAATGAGACAGCTCTCATATGAGCACCTTCTATCTGTTGCCAGCATTGTGCACAACTCACCTTGCTATGTGCCTCTTCCCCAGAAACCGAAAGTGCTGCAGACATAGCCTGTAATAGGCAGAAGATCACATTTAGTCAGGTTGCAAAAAAAAAAAAAAAAAACTGCCATGGAAAGAACTCCTGGGAGAGCTGCACATTGTCATTAAGGCCTCTTCATTATAATTACAGCTGGTCTGGATCAGGCAGGACAGGCAACAAATTTACAGCCATATATTGTGGCAGGGATAGCTGGATCATTTTCACATTCTGTTGAGTTGCATTACAGTGCTCCCTGTCACTCCCTCTCTCTGTCCCTGTCTCGCTCTTTCTATATTTTCCACTTTTTCTCTGCCCCTATCTCTCTTATTTGTCCTCTCTCTTCTCCCCATTTCTGTCATACCCTCTGGGATCCTGTTGTATATCTTCCCTGTTCTGTCTCTATTTAAGCAGACACAACCTCACTTGTTCTGGTATAAAAAAGTCATTAGCCCTGAAAAGAATTAACACACGGTCCCCCCCCCCCCCCCCCCCCCCCCACCTCTCCACTCCTCTCTGGCTGTGCCCTGGCAGGGGATTCACACACTACAGAGCAGCTCTGTCTTCATCACTCTCCGCCGGCCTTATTAGCAATGAGAGGCAGGAGAGTCCGACCGGAGCAGAATTAATGAGAGGGATCTTTCCAGACACGCTGTGGTGGCCATGCTGTGCAGCAAAGCGCCGAGCCCTTTAAAAGTACAACGGCGGTGGCACTTCCTCCCATGCCGAACACTAAGCCCTTGAAGAATGCAGTGGTATCTCTGCTCTGACCTCTGGCCCCCGAACGCTGGCGGCTTCCCGCACCACGCTGCCCTACAACACTAAACCCTTCAAGAGCACGACGGTGGCACTGCTTGCAGCCGTCCTAAGAACAAAAAGCCTATTAAAAGTTCATTCCGTGCCTCCGCTGGCTCCTGAAACACTGATGACTTAAAAAGCAAAGTGCTGCAACTGCTCGCTATGACAATGAAACCCAATTGGCCTTGAAAAGTACAAAAGAGACACGATTTGCATCAGCACTAAAAATAATATGTGGCTGTTCTGGCCCTGCTGTGAAGGTAAAATGAAGCTCTTTAAGAGGATACGTACTCTAAGATGTTAAAGAAGTCAGAGATTTCCTGATGTACTGCCCGGTGCCAGTAGGAGACCATGACATCTGAAAAACACAAGAGCAATAACAAAGTGAATTATGATGCTGTCAGCTTCGCGTGGTTGGTTTTGTTACAGTGGCTGCCACATTCTGCAATGACATCTTTTTTTAATTCGCTAAATCAAATTGAAAAAAAATGACAGCAAAAGGCAAAATTTTTAGCTAAGCAATCTGCACACATACATACATATACACACATACACCCACACACACTAAAAATACTGTACAGACAGCACCGATCTGGCACTGATGTTTGAATTCTGAGTTGTGACACAGATTTCACTATGAGCAGACCATTGATGACTGTACCAATAGCTGCACTATATTGAGTTTGTTGCATTCTGGGATTGCACTTTGGGTGTAGAATTGTGAGGGCTCCAGAGGCCAGTATCAGTGGAGGCGTGGCAGTGTGTTCACTATATAAACAATCCGGAGTTGTGACCATGGCTGTGCTGATGCTGAGACTCAGTCTCGAATGTCCAAGCCAGGTGTTATTCTCGGTGTCCGTGAATGGACAGCCCTAATCAGGAGGTGGGACTCACCCTCTGAGATGGTCTTCATGATATGGAGGAAACACATGAGCAGGCTGCGGGTCTCGGCCTGGTCCAGCTTGTCGAACCGTGAACCAAAGCCGATCAGGGACTGTGGTCGTGCGAACTGAGACGTTGAGGGAAAGCAAAAGCTTGTGTTCATTGGATGCCTTTGTTAAACTCATTTTGCATAAATCAAAATATTCTACATGTCTCCCAGCATTAACTGCTGACCAACAGCTTACACTGCTAACCTAATTACTGTAGCAGTGCAGTTAAACTAATTAATGTATTGGTACCCATTAACTGCCTGGTTCTTGTGGATACTTCTAGCATGCTATCACAACACCTAACCTTCTCGCAGCCGTCTGTCTTCTCGCTGTTCTTGTCGCTGGTGCTGGGATTGGACTCAATGCTGATCAGGGAGCCCCTGGAGTCTGCATGGTTTCCCGTAGACACCGCGAGAGATGAGAAGGCTGGGGAAAAATAAGAGGGTCAGAGATCAGAGGGTATAGAAAACTGGCCATTCTCCAGTTGAGTCAGTCACTGGAGCTACTCAACGTATGCTAAGTTGGCTTTTGTCTTTACACTGATACCCATTTCAGCAGTGCACTAGCCTTCTGCTAAAAAGCAAATGGGGAGAGACTAACTTCATAATGGATATACATTCTGAGGCCTACAGGCATGTGAGACCTAAGTGAGATGGGATACATGTTTTTGAATACAATTTTGAGAAATGTCAACATTTCAATAAAAAACAAATGGCTTAAATGCTTCAGGACAGCTCTCTACATATGCATATACCTATCTGTGTGTGAGATCAGAAAAAGACTGACTTGCTGCAGGGACTTTGAAATCAAGAACCCAAATCGTTGCTCATGCATCTGGGGGTGGAATGTCACACACTGACCTCTAATGTAAAAACATTTTGGAAAGAAATTTTGATTTCTCCCCCGAGAACCATGTGCCTTGCTTTATATGAATTAGTACTTTCGGTGATTGACATATCTGATCTATTAGAAGTCTACATCTCCCCAAAAGATATCAGCTGTCTTTCTCTGACAGACCCAGCTCTTCTCAGGGGACAGGTGAGTCATGTGCGTAGATACCTGTGATGGAGTTGAGCACCTCCTTGGAGAAGGAGGCATCCACAGAGTTGCCATGCCTGATTGCATGAGCCATCTGCCCTGGCAGGCCTCCACCCACACTCAGGTCATCCCGGGACCCCTGGAGAGAGCAACAGAGTCACAGCGACACCAGTGAGAGAGGCAGGAAATGAGGTGTACTTCCTGTGGTTTTGTGGGGTGTTTCTGAAAGCTACACAGACCCAGAAAAATAGAACTAAGAGGAGAGCTTCATACTGTAGCACAGGGCACTTGCTGCTACAGAAACACAGCCAGCACACATCTAATGTAGTGTATGAATATCAGCTGTGGATTGTCAGACTTGACATTGTGAGGTCAGGGGGTGTATTTCAAGGTCCCATTAATTTCCGGGACAATGACAGATCCTATATTTAGAAAAGCTCCATCCATTTTTTTGACGTCCCAGTAACTTGCTGATTAAGACAAATGGCTTTTCACACTCAGTAGATACCGCACTGAGATTGCACTATGGGGCCTGTTCTCTGGGAAATAAGACTGGTATCTTCACAGCAGAAGCTCAGATTAGGTTTTGCTGAAATCATGGCCCATTTGTAAGCATTTCAGCACTATTAATGACTCTCGTCGGTGGCACTGCTGTAACTCTAGCTACTCAGCGACAGCCCGGACTCACATAAATCATAACAACCCCTCTGTGCTCCCTGTGATCTGCACTGTATTTTGATATCAGTGACCCCTACGTGACTTTCGCTGGACGAGTGCTTCGCCTGGCTGTGAATTCATGGCAATAACAATGATGTCATGATGCGATGACATCATGGGCGTGGGAGCGGCCAGGCTCTTACTTGGTCACTGGAGTTGAAGTAGATGGGGAACAGGTCTCGGAGGAAGAACCGTGGCATGTTGTCTAGGATGAGGCCGTACAGGGGCAGGTACAGCGACGCAATCTTAGCAAGCTTGTCCTAGGCAAGGAGAATGGAGTTCACAGGGTTCAAAGGTCATAGTCAAGACATTGTTGCATAATCCTAAACCTGTACAACAGTGTGTGGATTAGTGTTAAGCAATGTTGGATCTGTGGCTGTGGGAGTCAGCTGTCCTGAATGTAGGATAACCTGAGCATCACTGATGAAACAGCAGCTTTCTCAGATGACTAATGTATAGAACAGACTGTGGAACAAAGATTAAAACAACTGTATAGTATGCAATGAAACATGCTGTGGTATCAGATGTGAGATCCTGAAGATGAAGTCATAACTGCTCTAAATCACTTTCACATTGCCTGCAAATTTGCTTTAGGTTGTGCGTTATTCATTACCATCTTTGTAAGAGCTTTGGCTGAGCGCACAGTTATTTTTGTCATGCTAATAAAACTGGTTTGATTTTCACTGTGAGAGAGTGTGGGTGAATATGGGAGCCAGACAGAGTGTTTGAAAGACAGAGGGCAAAAGTGTGAGACAGTATAAAAGACAGACGTTGTGCGAGCGAGCGAGAGAGAGAGAGAGAGTCTGACATCATTCCTGCTCCAGGGTTAACTCCAGCTGTCCCACTGCAGTGTGCTGCTTGCCAGAATGCTAATCTTTGTGCGATCTGGCTGGCTGGACCCCGCCCAGTCCAGGCCCCTGAGCTCTAACATGGGTCCCGCTGAGCATTACACAGTTTCCTGTACGGAGGGGCGGAGGGGGGGGGGGCAACCCTGCCTAATGGTTTCCTGCTGTTCCGTACCTTCTCTAACCTCACTGCAGCACGTTGTCTCTGTTTAACAGCACCTCCCTGACAATCGCAGATGCGCCTGGAAAATATCGTACGACAACCTTTTTTTTTTTTGCGTGGGAAAAACACAATAAAGTGAAAAACCACGAAACCGCAAAGAGGACGGTGAAAACGAGCCATGCGTGCCATGCGCCGCCTGTTCTAATGCTGTTAAAATCCAACAGTAAAAAGGAGAACTCAGAAACAGGCAGAAAACAGCTGGAAAAATGAGGGAGACGGAGGCTATTTCAGTCTTTACAGAGAACGTGAAGTATGTATCATTGAGAAAAAAGATAAGCTAAGAATATTTAGTGACAGCTGGGTGTAGGGGCATACCCTGTGGGCGTAGCGAGAGTCCAGTGAGTGCTTGGCCATCAGGTTCTTGAGGCTGGCAAGGGCAAGGTGGCGCAGGTCCTGTTCGTCTTGCAGTGCAAGGCCCAGTTCCCGTAGCAACAGTCCTGTCAAGAAGTGCTTCCTGCAGAACTCCCCCGTCAGACTATACTCTGGCACGTCCACTAGGGGGTGGCAAAGAGTTGGGGGCAGGGGGTTAAACCACCTTAATTTGTGATGTGAGTAAGTCTCAAAAAGAATTCACTTGTTACAGAAGGATGAACAGTGGTGCATTCAGAACACTGTCATCAATAATGCAAAAGTGTGAAAATGTAAGCAAACAGAAGTACCCTGCGCGCTTTGTGTTTCCGATGGTGAGGCATTGTCTGACGGAACAAAAAAAGATGAAACAGAAAACTGTTGAGAAGGCACACACACACACACACACAGTACATTATGCTGAAGTGAGAGTGAACTCAAGCTTACGCATGACCGTTCAGTGGAGGCCTATCTGAACACCAAATACAGACCTGCATCTGACCTCTCTCACCTGTGATGCGGGCGGAGGGGATGGGCAGGCTGAGCTGGATATAGTGCTCGTGGTTGCACACCTCCCGCAGGAACTCAAACTTGAACTCACACAGAGTCTGAAACAACACAAGGGTCATGACCTTCCGGCAGCGAACAGCTTACATTACATCAGCCTCCCACAGAAATCATCCAAACCAGCAAATGAACGGGTTCTAAAATAATGTCTCTGGGGTTTCTTCATTAGTATAAAAAAATGAATGTAAACATATATGATGTTTTTATACAGATTCACTGGAAAATTAGACCCAAAAGGGTGGAGTGCTGCCCTACCTTTCTCATAGTTATGAACTGTATGTAAAAACAGGGAGGCGTGTGCCTTGCTACCTTGTTATCAGTGGCTGTAATCATGTTGATGTAGTTGCTGATTAGCTTGAAGGTGAATCCTCGATCCATGAAGGTGAAGCAGCGCTGTGAGAGAACAGTAGGGGGGACATGGGGTAGGAGGTAAGATCATTATGCCTGAGGTATACACACAGGCTCTTCTAATACATCTGTCCAACCATAACCCACTCTGTCCAAGTAAGCAAATAGTGAGAACTCTGCTAGCCAACTATGAGATTAAAGTGTCTCTCTGTATTTATTTGAATGTAACGCATGAGCCCACCTTTACAAAGCAAGCGATTGCCATGTTGGCACTGCGGGTCTCCTCTGGCATGTCCTTATTTTTCCAGAAGACGTGGTCGGACGCTGTCATGACCAGAGCCTCCAGCTTGCCCAGGTACGAGGCAGGGAACCGCTGCGGTCGCGGGAGCTGACCGGACACAGTACAGTCAGTACGATAATAAAGGCAAGCATATGGCAATACAGTGTCAACACTCATACAATGCACACAAAGTCAGCCCCTATAAAATACCTAAAACCTTAAAGTCTTCATTTGGCAGCACTCACACTGTAGGTGCATTAATTCAAACTGCACTGGATCATTGCATTACAGGGTGCAGTGAAGCAGACTTTCTGTAGTAACATCTTGCCCATATTCTACCTTTATCTTGTCTGAATCCATCAGATACTGGGCCATGGACTTGATGATCAGCTCAAAGAAGAACCAGGAGTACTGTGAAGAAGAACAACCACAGACGGCATCCTGTTTATCACATTCAGTGAATCCTTCCCACAATCCCTTTGTTTGTGCATCTCAGCAGCAGCCAGGAGCCTGGCATGGGTGGAGAACGTACCTTCAGGATGTTTTTCACGGCCGTCTGCTCGTTGCTCTTCAGGTCTGAGGACATTCCCTTGGCCAGCTCCTCGTGGACTGTCCGAAAGCCGTGGCACTCCGTCCGAAACACATACTGCAACGTTGTGAGACACGTGGGACTGTGAGACTCTACACAGAGACACAAACACACTTTGCACCACAGCCAGCAGAAGCTCCACCAAAAACACCAGCAGCAAACAGCAATTAATGCCATACTGCTGCCTTAACACTCTGGAACTGCTAACTCTCCCAGAAACTTGCAAAGTCTTTGGTTAATCTGAACCGTGACTTTGCACATGCAAAAATGATGAATATTTTATTGAATGGGACAAATGACTTACTTTGTAGAATTAGAGTTGATAAGTAAGTTTGGCTTAATTGGATGCATGTCAAGAAGATATACACATGGTTGGACACTGGGTATTACAAAATCAAAGGCTTTCTAACGATTAATAATACATCTATCTAAATATTCTGTTTGTTCGTATATAACATCTTACTTTCTCTTGCTAATTAAGTGGTTTGAGTATCTCTATGTACATAAAATCTGTCAATCTACCAAACCCTAAACAATCAATGATTCATTAACTTGTTTATTGTTCTCTTTGGTTCCCTCTATGTGTTGGGGGGACTTAAATGCCAACTATACTTTAGGGACCTCTTGCCAAGGAGGAAAAGGCAAAAAACCTAAAGCTTTTCACATTTAATTTCTCATGACTCTACCTGCTGCAGACATGTAAAGGGCTGATGCAGCTACAGTCCTAGGTGAAATTTGGTGCAGGATGTGGTGCCTTTGGCCTGCTATTTTTTCTCCTGGGCTGTACCCACAGTTTTCTGTAGTGTCTCTACAGAAGGTTGTGTGTTTTAGATGGTGTCACAGCCACTGGGACTCAGATCTGCAAGATCTGGCTATGTTCACTCAATCACTCAACCCAGTCCTCACTCTGCACAGATACAGGCATGTATCTGTACATACAAGCACAGGTACATGCATACTTACACACACACACACACACACACACACAGTCTCTCTCTACCTCTCTCTATCTTTCCCTCACTGACACACACACACACAGTCTTGGCTGACATTGCTGACTGCCCACCAGTCCAATGCACTATGCCAATCAGTTTCCATGGCAACCCCATTCCCATTAAGGTGGCCCCCTCTCTCCCCCTCCCCTGTCCTCTCTCCGTCCTTTCAAAGATCAAGTGCTTTATTCTTAAGCTCTCCTACATGAAACAGGACCTCTCCTCCCCGTAGTCTACTGTCCTTTCTTTTTCCACATTCTTTTCTAGCAGACAGAAATCCCCTCCAACAAGCATATTGAAATAGTGTTTTTTTGCCCTGCCCCTCTTGCTTCTCTCCCCTCTCCTTCTTTGCCCCAAAGCCAGGTTCTTTTTGTGCGTGCGCTGAGAGACGAGCATTTTTTCTTCTCTCTGTGTTCACAGCGTTCTGGGCGCACGGCCCTAGCCAGAGGGCCACGTTTCTCTGGTGCCTGCACAAAGCCTCCTTCTCTTTATTTCGCTAATTGGCTTATTTGTGCCTTTTGGCCGTCTGCCATGAAACCCTCCGGCTAACAGGGGGAACGAGGAGAGCAGGAGCGTGTCCCCGAGAGAGGAGGGTTCAACTGCAGGTGCGCTAACACAGCTTCCCCTGGGGTGACATTTGCCAGTCATAACACAACACTGGCCTACAAATGACAAAAATCACCCTAGCAACAGACACTGAAAATGTCACTACCAGCAATCCGCATCCAGGTTCATTTCGTCGCCAGGTTAAAAAAAGACGGCAGTGACAAATCATCACTGGTAAATGAGTACAAGTACTGTGATTCAATGTAAAATGTATCAATAAAGACCCATAATGATGTGCAATGTGTCAAGGGAGACAACTAATGGAATTACTCGTCAACCACACATCGTCTCGTCTAAATAGCACTCACAGACTGTCACTGTGAGTTCAGTCATAGCAGAGGAGAACAGGACAGTGATGTTTCCCTGGCAAGTGTGCCTTGAGTGGAGGCAAAACTACTGCTACTGCAAAACTACTACTACGACTATGATCTACTGATAGATCACAGAGAATCTACTGCGGTACATCACAGAGAATATAACTGCCCCAGGCAACAGATATCTGGTTCTTCCTGTGATGGCAGTACAACTGGCCAAAGACCCAAGCACATCCCTCTGAAACAACTGACATCCAAGCACACCATGTGATTGCTATGCTGCTCACTCTAGAAACACCTTCATTCCATGCATAACAATACTGGGGGTGGAAGAAGGCAATGAACCCCATTAAGACACAGAGAGAAGATCATTAAAACACCCACATAGATACCTTTATGTAGGAGTGCAGGTAGTGGTCCAAGCTATCTTCATGGCACTTAGCAACAATGTGCACCAGAACCCTGAAAAGGCAAGAACACACATTAGGTCAATGTCCAGTGAGCACATAATGCATTCTTAACATTTCTGCAATACCATATGGGTGTTGGAACATACAACGAACAATAACTCAATAAAGTGCTGTGATGCATATAAGGTGAGAGACGTGTAGCGCATTATGCTGCACTCTAGACCTATACCCTGAGCCATTCAGTGTTTTTAAGCTTCAGTATTAACTGTAATGCTACTAAATATCTACTAAAGCAAATGCAAGGTGAAAATGAAGAAAATGAAGGCCATGTCGGAGCTCCATTTTATCTTCAGTCCAGTCACACTGTGTACCCATTACACATGCAATGCTCTCACAACACTGCCACAACACTGCAGTAACATTATCTCATAGCTCAAACCTTCGCAACAAGGACAGGAGAACATTAGGAAGTGCTGGCTGTCCGCATTTCCCATTACACTAATCAGTGTCATGCTGAGATATATATACAGCTCTCTGTAGCTGTCTGCAGACACCATTATGCTCCCACACAGGCGGGGTCAGTCAGTTTGTTTTTGTATGGCAAAGAACTGCGATACTTGTTTGGAGGCACAGCAGGAGGCCTTCAGAACATCACCTTCTTCGGAGGAAGTGAAAACTCTGACACCAATATCAAAAGCGGACCTCTCCTTTCTAGTCATTGCATTTTGACTCCCGATAAGCTGTGCTGTTTTGCATTCAGATTCACGTGGAGGGAAGTTAATTATTGAGAAGCGCGGGAGAGCGGGAGGGGAGTCTGATTGTTTGATAACGCTTCAACGGTCCCTGTCCTTCACTAAGCATTCTCATGATACGAGTGGCACCTTATCCAATGACAACCTGGAAATGAGGACCATGGGCTGTAGAGGGAAAACGCTTGCCTTATATGTAAAAGCCAATTTGTCACATCGCATCCAAAGAAAATCTCAATGTGCGAAAACACAATTCCACAGTTTCCATTTGTCACTTGACACTTTAGATATGAAAAAATGATAGCATTTTCTTCATACGGTACTGTGAACCCTATAGGAACAGATATTTAGGTGATCATGGTGTTTGGTACAAAGTAAATAAAACCAAACCAAAAAAAGATAATCACTTTAGCATATTACACTTCACATCTGCACAAATATTCACTGCCTCTGTGAATTTTACCACTTGATTTCTCTAATCTAGTCCATAGTTGAAGTTAAATGTCAACAATGGACTAGATTTAGTAGATACTGTAGTTGAGCTTTGACCTCAGTTTTAAAATGCAAGTTCTTTTTCAAAGTAAGTAAAACGTAGGTAGAGGAGGTAGGTGTCCATTTTATCTAATGAGTCAGTCAGGTAGGGCTGAGACATTGGATCCCATTAATACAATTACTATACATGTGAACATGGCTCTCATGAGTGAATGTCAGTAAGTTTTCCTGGAATTTGGCTTAATCCACATAAACACAAGTCGCAAATCTCCCTGTAGTGCAGACGCCTACCGTGTGGTGGCAGTGGTGACCTCGTCATTGTCGTTCTGGGTAAGGACCTTGAACAGCTGGTTGAAGAGCACTGGCAGGAAGCGGATGATCACATGGATCTTCTCCATGCTGAGCAGGCCCTGCAGGGAAAAACATTTCGGAAAATGTTAGGAAAATGGTAGACATGCATGCTGTGTTGGGTAAGGATCTAACTATCCATCTTTTCGTCTGTCTCTTTATCTATCATATAATTAATCAACTCTGTAAGCGAATGCAGACTTTCAGTGTGTAAATACTGCCATTTACCTGGAGGTAACATATACTGCTCATAGTTGGTCATTGAAGCCTCCTGTCTTATTCTTATACCAAGCTTCGTAGCTGAACACTGTTCCTCTCACCTTGAGACAGTTGATGAAGTTTGAGGTAGGTGGTTGAGAGAGGTCCATCTCTCGTTTTTGGCACTGCTGGAAGAAACGGTTCAAGTGGGGGTCCTGCCAAGACAAGAACATTCTGTCACTGTCATGCTGACAGGGAGCACCCAGTAGAGGTGACAATCTCATATAAGCTCATATATGTTTCACGTATTTCTCACATACCTGAGTGTAGACGGTGGACAGGACGTGAGTGGACACCTTAAATATGGCCTTCCCTCCGTCCACCCACTTGATGTCCGGCCCATTCTGTCCCCCAAAAAAAGGTAGAGATCACTGAGCCATGGAAATGCACATACAGTAATATGGCCAAGCAAGGGCTGAACATTTCTGCTCCTGTCTGTCATCTACCTTCCCCTCTCTATTCAGTTTCATCTTCTGCTCTGCCCACCCACTGACCTGCTCTCTACCCTCCTCTTTCCCTCCTGTCTCCCAGAACCTCTTCTGATTTCATTCGCCCTCACATTCCCTCCGTCTGTCAGGCCCTCATCCCTCCTCCCTCTCTGTCTGCCCCCCTCCCTCACCTTTCCTGAGCCTGGCTCCTTGATGTGCAGGTAGCCCTGGGGCAGGGTGCAGGACACTGGGATGTTGTACTCCTGTGAGGCCAGACGCCCCTCCTTCAGTAGGGGCAACCAGGCATAACCCACTGTGATGGGACAGACAGAGAAAGAGGGGACAGAGGCATCAAATGCACTGGCCACAAAACAATCCCTTAACAGGACAGTGTCTCTATAAAAGTGCACCTCATAACCAGGGGTAAGTTCCAACTGACATCCACCAGCTGCTTTTTTAGCAACTCATCCTCCATTGAAAGGCTTAGTGAGCATTTTCTTAACTTTGCACTCCTAAATTTCTAAACTAAATTTCTTTAAAACCTCACTATTCAGACATCACACACTGATACACACACAAGGTTTTCTGTATAATTATTTGTGTCTGTAAATGATCAGATGGTCAGCCAAGGAAGAATGCTCTCTACAAAGTGCTTTGTGTGCCCTATGGATTTGCTCAAACATTATAAGATAAAAAGAGAATTTTCAAAACTCTCAAAACAATAGAGATTACATCTGACCTGGTGGTTGCCATTTTGTGATTACAAATACATCTGACCTTTAACTTCCGGAAAGAGATGCATAAAGACAGTGGATTTGCTTCTTTATTTAGGCCATTCTATGACAAACATTTTGTTTCTTCAAATGACCGTTTTTTGTGGGTGTAGATGTGTCTTTGGTTACCCCCTACAAAATTAGTCTGTCAAGCCACATAAAAAACCCACTTGAAAGCTGATAGATATTCATATATGTGTGATTTTGTAAATGACTATCTCAAGCATATGTTTACATGCAAATGTAAGCCTCGATAAGAATGATTACTGCTGCATACATTAAATTACATGCATTTAGCAGACACTCCAGAACAACTTCCAGCACACATAAGTGTATCCATTCAATTTAAACGAACAACAGTGTCAGACCAGGCTAACAACACTCCCAGACCAGTGAGTTTGGAGATAACACTATTCGAGCCCTACCACAAGTTAATTTGTGCAATCTGACAGAAGCCATGTATACTATGATACCAATACATCACAATACTACACGTAAAATAAGAATCAAATACTAGAGGTATCAGGTGTTAGGGGGCGGGGATTGAGTGGCACTGAGAGGTGGGCCAGTCTGTGTCAGAAGATGGCCAGCAATTAGAATCTAACAGCCTGTTTGACATAATATAGCACGTGAGAGTCTCAAACAGTTTATTTTGCCCTCCACACCTGAAGTCTCCAGGGCTTCTTTCTTCTTGGCATTGGTCTTGGCATTAATGTCACAGGTGACGTGGTAGAATGAGAACAGCAGGTGGTGTTTGTCGTGGAGCTGGGTGGGCAGTTCGATCTTCACCTGAGAGACAGAGAGCGAAAAGCGGGACATTATGGACCATATGCAGAATGGGCATCTGTACAGTAGCTCCCTATTTGCAGTTAGCTCTTAGAGATCTGCTGCCATCCCAGAGCATGGGAACCCGCTGCTTCCTCACTGACCTCATCGTAGAAGTCAGGGTTCTGTGAGTGGTGGAGTACAGTAGAGCAGGCTGCGGTGGAGAAAACCGGACCCCCAGGCTTTCCGTAGATGCACTGTGGGATCAAAAAAGATACTCAATGTAAACTAACTTTCTTAATCAAGGGTGTACTCACCCAAATGTAATTCCTTCATACTAAAAGGCTGAATTCTTAGGTCAGTGATCACGGACAACCAAAAAAAAAAAAACAACTTTCAGCAGGACCATGAAACATTACCCTCAAGGGTTTGGCAGTTTCTTCATCTGAGCTCCGGAACTCCACGTAGACTGCTATGTTTCGTGCCTGTAAAACAGATTGCAGGCCTCACAAAACTGCAGAAATACAGTGAGCTCAGCTGGGTCTTTCACATCTACTACATCCAAGCAATACATTCCAGCGATGAGAGAAGCGGTCTATGCCAGGAGGTGGCGAGCAAATAGTGTAACTCAACCCGCCTGAGTATGTTACCTTGGCAAAGCTCTTCTGGCTGTCGTACTTGAGGTGTCTGGGATACACGTAGATGTGGTTCTTGTAGACTCTGTAAGGCTGGGAGAACTTGGCCGACTCCTGGACGAACTCTTCCACCTCCACAGTCGGGGGGTGCTGCTTGCAGTCCTCGAAGGGCTTCAGCAGAACGTACGAGGACGTCACACAGTCTGCACAGGGAGATGGCATTATGGGGGACACATCACGTATCTTCATCTATAAGCACTTCACGGCGCTGTCTCACCAACGTGAGAATTAATGTCAGACCATACACGGTTGTGATTGGGTTATGGTTAGGCTTCCATTAGGCATAAGGTTAGGAAAAGGGTTGGGGTTAAATTCTTTAAGGCCTTCATCCACCTAATCTAACACAGCTGTCATGACATCACACATTGATATTACAATGATGTTAACAGAGATACACCTTATACACTATATGTGTTCATTCAAATGAGATAAAAATGACACATCAGCAAGAACTACAGGAAGCAGGGGGTAATAACATCTCAGCTAACATATGGCAATGTCATAAGCCTGCTGTGTCACCACTGTGTTAAAGCAATGTGGAAAGAGGTTATTAGCCACTGTTGGATGTCTAAAAGTGAGGAGTCAATGGGCTCTCTCAGTTAGACATTGCCTGGGATTGATCTCTATTGCAATCACGCTCTTTTCTTGATAAAACATTTTCTCTCATTGCCCCCTTTCCACACTTCATCCACATAGAGTAGTGGACAATTAGCTTAATGCCTTCCTTCTTACACGTCATCAGTCTTAGGGATCGGGTCGTTTTCAGTACAACCAATTACCAAGAAAAGATTTCTCCCGATATTTAATGGACAATAAAATCTCATTGGCAGCAATTCTAAAGCCCTCTACAGCTGAGCACCTTATAGCATGACTGGACTTAAGGGCTCTATACAAATCTCCAACAGTAGCAAGGGAGGGAACCTATCTGAGTATAGATTTTTTGATGTAGGCTCTGCCCAGTGGCAAGATTTCCCACCAGCATCATCTACATGAAGTCCATGATGGTGTTGGTGTGGCGGGTGGGACTTGTAACTGCAAAGATCACCTGATAGTGTTCACGCACACACACACACACACACACACACACACACACACTCGGACACATTCTCACAGAGCTTTTTGACAGGGCCCAAAGGATGCAGTGGCAGAGTTCTACAGGACTGAGGACATAGAAAGGGGGACATACTGGGATGCTCCATAGGGACACAGTCCACAGATATCTCCAGGCTGCCAGGGATGGTCTGCAGCTTACTGGTCTTCTCTGCCCTGAAGAGACGACACTCAGTGAGTGCAAAACAGCGTGTGCAGTCCACAAAAATGCAGCACTATGTTTTTTCTTTTTCTTTTTTTTTCCAACAGCACAGACAACAACAGTCAAAAATAACATTAAGCACGCAAGATCAGATAACAACAACATTTTGCTGAGGTCTCTGGAGTGTGCTGCATTGGAAATTTAAATATATCCTTTGTAACCGTTTACTTCAGGTTACCATCCAGCTGGAAAGATATGTGTACCAGTTCCAGCTCGGTGTATGGTATCCTCAGTGCTCTGTGTTGAATGATAGCTGAGCTGTGTCAGCAGGGGGGTATAGCTGCTGCAGTGTCAGTATTGCTGAATTGTAACTGTGGTTATGCAGTTATGACAGCAGTGTAGCAAGGTAAATATGATGCACCATGACACTGCAGCTGTACTGAGGTGGGTAGTGATGGCAGCAGGGTAGCTTGATCGTTGTGACAAGCAGGTGCTGCGCTCTACCTTCTGTACTCAGCGATGAGCTTGATCAGGTCTTCTGTGGAGATCTTGTTGCTCTCCTGCTTGAAGAGAGGGGAGAAGCGAGATTCCCGGTCCACGGTCCCCTGATTGTCCTTGAACACGGACCTGAGGGAGAGCAGTAGGTAGGCACTAAGACCCAGGGGATGC
This sequence comes from Megalops cyprinoides, assembly GCF_013368585.1. Lineage (NCBI taxonomy): Eukaryota > Metazoa > Chordata > Actinopteri > Elopiformes > Megalopidae > Megalops > Megalops cyprinoides. The sequence continues at coordinate 24,111,820 of NC_050591.1, forward strand.
CCGTGGCCACGCCACACTTTTGCTCACAAACAGGAAGCTGAGTCACCACAAATACCTGCGCTATCTGGTTCCATCGCAGCACAGTTGGGATAAGCACAGCTACAGCAGTGGTGTTGTAGATAGTAAGCCATTTTAGGACAGCATGTACCACCATAACTCCAAAACTAACAGTTTTCAAAAGGACAAACTACACATTCCATTGGCTCAAGTAGGCTAAAACCTAATCTAGTCCCCTGACAATTCGTCTGTTTTTTCATAAACTATCCTATGAGTCTTGTACCATCTAAGGAATCTGTCCCCCTCTAACCCACACTAGTTCTTTGGGCTGCCATGCTTGCAAGATTTAATTTCATCAGCAACTAATTGATTCCACTAATTGCCACCATTCCTATACCAATTTAAAGCCTTTCCCAAGGACAGGGAGAGCAATACAAAAATTCAACAGATAAGAGAAAAATATGTTGTACCCCGAATCACACTCACCTTACAGACCAGGCGAAAGGCATGCGGTATTTTCCAAGTTTGCTACAGAACTGCTTGTTGGATTTTAACATTTTCTGAACAGTCTAAATAGTTTTTAGAGAAAGAAATAAAACATCAGATTAAAAAGGGAATATACTGCAGGATTAATATTATAAAAGTCAGGGGTTCAGAAATATTAATATGCTCTTCATGACCTAGATTATGTAAAAGATTAAATCAAAATTGTGTCACAGTTCTGGCAGTAACTGACTTGTGCTGTCTGGTGATGTACTCAACCCTGTGAACAAAAGCCAGATCTATGAATTCCAGTGTGAGAGGGAGCAATTTTGGGTGCTTTGAGGAAAAATAGATTTCTAAACCATCTGCCTCCTTCATGATTTAGCACACAAAAGTAGGATTGTGTGTTCCCTGGAATTTCTATGAAGACACTGCATACCTGTGTTTTCAATAACATGCAGTTGAAAAAACGATTTTGAATAAGTTTGAAATGCCCCTAGTAACTCTTCCCAGCCCCCTGTTTCATAGAATAAAGGGTACAGGAACAGCCTCTTGCCCTGTTTGTGTGTGTTTGTTGGATTAATAAATAAAACAGTGAAACCATGACAGTGTAACGTGGAAGTGCTGCACAGTGATGTAACATAGAGCAATGTGCAGGGTGGACAGTGCGTCACCTTGCTGGAGTCAGTGTTCTTGATGTAAGGCTCCGCCCCACTGGCAATATTTCCCATCAGCACCTTCTCCACCCTGGCCACCAGCACGATATCCGTGTGAGGGTTCATCACTGAGAAGACGGCCTGAGCCCACACACACACACACACACACACACAAACACACACACACACACACACACACACACACACACACACACACACACACACACACAAACACAAACACACACACACAAAAAGATGTGTAACTGATGGTGATGGAAGGGAAGCATTCATATCTCCTTTGCCACTTCCCTCCACTTTTTATGTTTTTACACACTTTACAGAAACAGGAAACAGGAAGACACGCCCAGTCTGTTACCTGTTTTGGGAAGCGGAGCCAGTCGTCCAGATCTGGCTGGAGCTGGCAGTCTCCTGGTCTCTTTTCAGCAGGGGAGCTGAGTCCATTCTCCTGTATGGTAGTGGGGCCCCCTGGCACTCCTGCACCCCCCGCACCGTTCAGCATCTGCCTCACCGCCTCATGGTTTAGGTCCACGTGGAAATCCGCTGACACCTTCCTCCCCTCTCGCACGTCCAACAAGGCCACCGTCACAAAGAAAGGCTCAATCTGTGGAGCACATGATGCATGAAGGCACACACTGCAGAAAGCGCCAGCACAGAACAGACACACCGCTCAATGGACACACCACCCTCACACTACAGTCTACGCAACAGAGTTAAGACTTCTGTGGTGTTCTGCATTGGGTTAATGCATCGCTGAGAGGGGCGTGTGGTGGAACGAATCGTTCCCAGTTTAGTCGGAGGGGAGCAGAAAGGCCATCTTACGTTGGTGACGGGTCCGTTCTCCGTCTCGTTCACGCAGCCCTGCAGAGTGAGGTTCAGGCTTCGACATGTGATCATCAGACGTTTCCCCAGCTTCTCCTCGAAGGGGCGCACTGGGGAGGCCTCGCTGGCCGGGAACTCCCCTCGTGGGCTCCGCAGCACCTGAAACACAGGGCAGCCGCCAGGTAAAACACCAGACCCCACTGGGACGCCCCCCACACACAGTACAGCCACACAGCACAGCCACCTACAGGTATGTCAGGGTCGAGTGAGAACAGGTTCAGTCGCTCTTCTCTCCTGGCAGATCGCACCATCTCCTCTGTTTCTGTGATGTACTGTACAGGGAATCAAAAAACAAATAAAGACTTCTGTATGATTCTATATGAGGAAGAAATCAAATATGTGTAACAAGACAGCAAATACAGACATGCCTTTTTAAATCGCATTGATTTTTTGGTCAATATATTGTGTAATATTTAATAGCACACATTTACACACCGTACAAATACATACACACACACACATACACACACACACACAAATAAACGCTTGAAAAGTCACCCAAAATGTATAGCAACAGTTGTATATCTGTCTTATATGCATTATTAGTTAATTATTTTGTATTATGATATGCTAGCTCAATGTCATGTTGACTGATGCGATGGAACCTTGCATGCACGATGCAGTAAGTGATCGACAATAGGAGTGCCTTACCCACCTTCGCCAGTTCAGGGTTTATGTTGTCCTCTGATACTTCTTCATTTTCAGGAAGACTTGTGTCACTCAAAGATAACTCTATGACATCTGAAACAAATCAACGAGAAGCAAGTTCATTCTGAAAGTCCCCACTCAGCCATATAAGAATGAAGGCAGAAGTCTTCTCCAATGGTCACCTTCCGGCATTCTTAACCAAGCAGTTATTAATTTAACGTTCATATTCTTTGCTTTTCCCATTGTCGCATCTGGTCTTTTCACTGCTGAAATGAAAAAGAGACTTGAGAGGATGCTGGTTCGGGAGCTCCCAGGCAATGAAGGCATCCCAGTCATTCCGGCTTTAAAGAAGGACGCTTTAGGGACAAAGGCAGAATGCAGTAAGAGAGTGCCACCTTTACTGGGACTTTAATGGAACTTAAAGGAACGTCTAGTCACAATTGCACAGCTATGGGCCAAACACACAAGGCCTCACACAAGAGAGGGGACAGGTATATGCACACACTGCTTCTCCCACACAAAGAGAGCATACAACTACAGCTGACCTACTGCTGCAGGCCTGAGTCTGCTGACATACGGTGCCTATACTGATCTCACATTCTGCTGCTTTAGACTCTGCTACAGTGAGGCAGTGAGCCATCATTTCCACATGAGTGTCTCTGGGAGTCGAATAAAAGTTTCCATCCCGTCCAGTCCATTCGTCCGGAAGACTACCCTCCTAATGTTACATGCATCTGTTCTTCCCACGTTCTAACATCCTAATGGCTACACTGGAGCATTTGTAGTTTCTAGCCATCCTGTCATACACCGTTGCAGCAGGGTATTGTAGAGCGCGCTTCCCGCTGCTGTCTCCCATTCTGTGGTTCCGCTGCTCGGCCCTGTTGCGCCGCGCTTTTCGGACTTACCCTGCCGCGTGTCGGTCAGGTCCACGCTCTTGCGGTCTAGCGCCGGGGCCTCGGGCGGGCTGATCTGCAGGATCCGGGTCAGCGTGGCGATCCAGTCCTCCATGTCCTGCTCGCTCTCGGCGGCCAGCACAAAGTACGTCACCTCGTTCATCTTCAGCTCGAAGGCGTGCTTCCGCAGCCGGTTGTTCTGTATGCCGGCACAGGAGGGGAGTGAGACATGGCTGCTTGTTGCTCTCTCATACTGCAAAGCAACTTTGAGGCTTGATAAAATACAAACATATACGTTTACATTTATTCATTTGGCAGACGCTTTTATCCAAAGCAACTTACATAGGTTACAGCTCTTTACAATATTATCCATTTATACAGCCGGATATTTATTGAGGTAGTTGTGGGTTAAGTACCTTGCCCAAGGGTACAGCAGCGTCCCAGCAGGGGTCAAACCGGCAACCTTTCGGTTATGATTCCTGCTCCTTAACCACTATGCTACACTGCCGCCTTGTTTTATGGTAACTAGTCATAACTTGACCAGCAAGTGCTGCTGCTGTCTGTAAAGTGCGCACTGTTACAAATCATTAAAGTTAAATGTAGTGCCCATGCTAACAATAGAAACCTGTAACTTAACGTCATGACCTGAATCGCACTCAGCACTGTGAAATAGGCCTCTAGGACTGGAAACACCGGTAATGGCTCTTTGATGCATCTGACCACTGTCAAGGGGATGTAGATGTGCTGCCTTATGCCACTAACAACACAATGACCCTTCAGTGTTTGAGGGACCAAACTAATCTCGCATTGATATTGCACAGTTCGCAGTAGATGGTGCAGTGTGTGTGCAGGAGGTGTACACTGGTCAAAGCAGAAGTGGCAGTAGTGTGGCACAAGGGTTAGGGAACATGACTCATAACTAGAAAGCTGCCTGTTTAGGCCCTGCATTAACCTGAACCTGAACTACTACATGACCGTGTTTAAGTGAATTATTATTATGAACATCCCCCTAGATAAGGGTGTGTCGAGAAAATAAATAATGCGAAAACTATGATATCACAGGGGCTCCGTGTTGCTCTATTCCGTATTTCCTCCAGGGTGTCACAACTCAGTGCTGTGCAACAGCACCAGCTGAGCGACTACACTCTGATGAGCTAATAAAACAGCTGAATTATAGCGGTGGAAGAGGAAGGAGTTCAGCATTCTTCACCCCTGCTGTATTTAAATCCTGCCATCTTCACAGAGTGCAGTATTCACTCCCTATGCCCCTCATCCAGGGCAACATGCAGTATACGGTGTATATTTAGTTGTATTCTGTAACTTAGTTGTCAGGGTGGGTTTCGTCATGAGCAATTCATGTGATACACAACTGCGTGGTTCACCTGGGACCTTTGAATAACCATCTCCCAGCTCATACTCCAGACTGATGACCATCATCTGATTCCACAGACACATGCTTAATATTTGTGTGTATGTCCGTGTTTGTGTGTGTGTAAATGCGTGTGTCTGTATGTGAGTATATGCACATGCGCTTGTGTATGTATGTGTGTGTGTGTGTGTGTGTGTGTGTGTGTGTGTGCGTATGCGTATGCGTATGTGTGGATATGTAAGTGCATGTGTCTGTATATGCATGTATGTGCGTATACACGAAAGTGCATGTGTATATACATATGTGTGTGCATGTATGGTTGTGTATTTTTTGACTGGTTAGCTCCTTTGTTTAAGGACAGGGTGTTTTGTTATTTTAAAACTGTACACAGCTCTGGCTCAGCACAGAGATACAGCAATATTGACCACAATGTTAGGCTCTAATTTTCAAACTGGTGAGTGGACCACAGCCCCCTGTGCTTTTGGTTTAAAAACCAATGCAAAACAGTCAACATCTTTTCAAAGCCACAGAATACTTCATCCCCAAAAATCCCCTTCCCCTTCCTGTACAGTGTGACAGTCCTTTGGGGTCATCTTTCTCTCAAAGACAGAGAGAGAGAATAACCACAGAGAGCAAGGACAGCCCCCAGTGCTCTGGTACAAAGGCCATCTTGGCTGGAGGGAGGTTGTTTACATAGAAAATAAGCATGTGCCCGCTGCTCTTCCTGTAGTTCTCCTTATTTACTGTTCAAGAGCAAGTTTGCTGTTAATCACTGTTTTCCACTACACTGTGAAGTCTTATGCAACTAAATGTCAGTTGAATGCTCTCTGAATGATTATTACTAAGGAAATATTGTACTGTCTGGTGAGTGCCAGTGATGCAACATGAAGATGTGTACTATTTCACAGAAATTGTGTGTTATATCAAGGAAAGGCTGTGTGTTATGCCACTGTAAGGGTGTGTTATGCCACTGTAAGGGTGTGTTATGACACTGTAAGGGTATGTTATGTCACTGTAAGGGTGTGTGTTACGTGACTGTAAGGGCTGTGTAAAGTCACCCCATGGTGCTGGGACCCACCTGGACCACACCCGTGCACGAGTCCAGGAAAATGCAACCTTTAGGCTCCTTTGATATTTTTTCATCTTTGTAGAAGTTCATGATGTAGGAGTTATCAGTTAGCTGTGTCAGCTGGAAATATCTCCTTTTGAATGACTGCAACGGCCCAAGAGCGCAGCCAAAAAAAGAGAAAAAAGAAAGCATTAAGAATAACAAGTGATATAAAACACACGAAAGGGTCATCTCTTCTCAAATAAAACATGCACTAACACGACCCCTCCAAGCTGACAAAATGTTTGACACTCGGTAGTGTTTAGAATGGCCCTGAGCAGGAGTTGTTCTATGACAAAACAATCTCTCAACAGATCAGCAGGCCGACTGCACGGCTCTCTGTCTGACTGCATGGTTTCAGGGGATGGATGAGCAGAGGGGGGATGAGGTCACGGAGGAGTGTCAGCACCCTGGAGCTGGAACAGAGGCCAATGTATCACCAGACAGCCTGTGACACAGGCAGAGAGAGGAAGGAAGAAGGAGAGGGATGGAGAGCGGGGGTCAAAGAGAGTGAAACGAGGGAGCGAAAGAGGTACAGAAGTACACAGAAAGGGAAGAACACCAAGGGTGGAAGGAGAATGAGAGTCAGCGGTCACGCTCAGTGCGCAGTGGGAGATATAGACACGCTTCCTACCCGGACTGTGATGCTGTTGTTGACGGTGCTGTTGAAGTTCCCCTTATAAAGCCACCCAGATTTGAACACGCCGATCCCCCCACCGCCCCCTCCTCCTCCTCCTCCTTTCGAGGATGACAAAGACGTTGTGTCCTGTGAAACATGGATGTTTGCGGTCAGCTGTGCCCTTTTTGGAAGGGTGAAGCAGACGCTTCACTTACTGATACAGAATGCAGGCCCTGGTATCAAGGCAGGCATGTCTTTCTCCAACTGCATGGTCATTTGAGATTTTTCCAGATTTTCCAGAATACAGCAGTCCTACATATCTGATCTAGAAAACCAATCTGCAATACCTAGCACTCATTCTGATGTTTCTACTGTAATGGTAGAGTCAGATTACCATGATGCCTGTATATAATGCATCTGATTCTGAATATTACCTGACAAACAATCTGGGTGCTTAACGTGTCAGTGAAAAATGCAATACGGTGAACAAAAATGCTACTGTTGGTAGGGTGAACTGTGAAAGGAATTTCCTCAATGAGGACAGCTAAGATAGTTCTTGATTACAAAGGGATTTTGACTACTCCGTTTGAATGGAAATTTGAATCTGAGCCACGCAGAGAGGGCAAAAGCCTAACCTCATCCTTGTCCACGTCCTCATGGTCGATCTCGAAGGAGTGTGAGGGAAGCTTGTCTGCCTTGTACAACTTCCTGCAGAGGAAGGGATTGAGGAATGGAGACAGAGAGAAAAAAAAACAATGAGGTCTGAGTGACTGTAGACTGATTTCCATTATCATTAGTCTTCGGGGAAGAGGAAGAGGAGGAGGAGGAGAAAGCCCATTAGATTAGCTGCCACGCGCCATTTCCGCAGCCATTCAACATCCTCCACATTGCTGCGAGGTTTCCGTCCCGGGTCTCAAACCACGCCGCGCCAACTTTATCTCCCCAGACCTTTTCATCATGCTTTTTCCTGACAGTGTGCACGCTGCGTGATGTAACCGTACTGGACCCGTCCTGGCTGAGAATTGGGCTTTCTTCTGCAGTTCTGTGCCATCTGTCAGTAATGTGGACGTGCGGCCATTTAACTGTCCAGCCTCTCTCTGTCTCATTCCCACACCCCTCTCCGTCCCTCCCCCCTTTCCCCTACCTCGCCTCCTTCAGTTCTCTCCATCTCTCTCTCTCCTCAGTCTCTGTAGGTATGAAAGGAGGGAAAGCCTTCTCCATTCCACCTCTCTGATCTATTGGTAGTCTGTCAGTGTGTCTTTTTTTGTCTGTGTTTCTGGGGGAGATGGAGGAGGTGGGGCAGGGATGACCTGTTGAGTTCCATCAAAACCCCTTGTCTTTCAGACTTGTGAGAAACTGTCTGCATGGGCAGTGACTATATTCAATTCTCCCCCAGACACTTTCTCTGACAGGATTAAACAAAAGGCATTCTCCGAGATGATCGCTTCAGTGCCCCAATCAACGCATCCCTTTTGTTTGTGTCTTGTGAGTTGAAGCACACAATAGCTGCCCTTTAAGAGGCTTGTCGACACTGACGTCACATTGCTGTTGAAAAGACTAGCTGGAGTGCTCTTTTTAGACTGGCGATCTCCAGGGACGCCCTATATTGGGGCCTTGAAGTAAATTGTGCCTCCATTGAACTTGACCACTGACAGACGAGAGGCCCCTTGAGAGGCTGGGGAGACACTGATCAATGAAAACTTGTGTGAATATCCAAGCACTACATCTCATTTTCTACTTACACATCAGCCCGCATGAAAAGTAAAATTTCACACACTGAGTGAAACTTTTATGCATTCATGTATTCATTCAAAGTCACATGCTTATAAGACCATAGGAGCGTCGCTTCAAGGTTCCTGCAGAAGAGCGCCTGTGACTCCAGAATGGGTGGTTTTGGTTCAGTTTAAGAGGGACTCAGCAGATACAGGCTGACTGTGACTGAGAGTCTGACTGACAGTCTTCAGTCAGGACACCCCTCCTGTACACTCTTGCTGAGATTTAATCTTTGAATGGGACACTTATCCCTGCACACTGTCACTGGCTTCTTTTTAAAACAGGAAACCCATCTGCAAGCTTAATCCCCAGGTGAGACAAACACTTTTCTTATCCCTTGTATCCCGGTTGGGACTGGTATAATATCAGCAGTGGTGTCCCATACCAAAATTCCATAGCTCCCCATCTTCCTGTGCCCTGTTCTCCCAATCCCTCCTCTTTTTATCCCTGCCTTTCCACTATGCATTAGCTATTCATAATGAACGGGACATGAAATATAATAGGCCAGCATGTCGTAGAATGTCATCAGGTCTCCACAACACGTTGTTTTACTCCATTACAAAAAACGAAAACATTCACTGGAGAAAAAATTGAAAAGCCTACCTGGGTAGTTGACGAAAGTCCCCAGCATAGTCTTCATATTTGTAATGGACAACATGCTGCTCTGAGTTATAGTACCTGCAGGCCTGAAAAACACATGCAACAGAGAATAGCTCTTATCGATGTTCATCTGGAGTCAACTGCTGCATTAGACTGTGCGAAACTCTAGTTTTTACCGTGCTCCTGGAGACAGACATATTTAGGTGAATTGTAGGCACAAAGAGAAGTGATGCATTACAGGAAGTGAATCTCAAAGACAGTTTGCACATACTGGTCCCACTGTACAATGCAGAGCTTGAGCTATCAGGTCTCTGTCCCCTCTTTGTGACAACACAGTTCTGTATCTCATCTCTGACACATCAGATTAATTTCTCTGAACGTCACACATGTCTATGGGGATTCGAATGTGGACGAAAGACAAATAAAACAAGATTATCGCTGATGCATGTCTAAAAAACCCTCCTGCTGCCTGCTAAAAATGGCCCAAAACAATTCATCTTGATTTGTCTTTACCCATTCTCCTTTAAGCCCCAGACAGACCCATTATTATGTGATTGAATTAATGGCGAAATTAATTAAAGCAGTAGAAGAACTGAATTAACTTTCTCTCCCACGGGCTGAGATTACATCAGCAGACAGTGGGAGCATGGGCCGTCAATCTCTCCATTGCCTGCAGACCTGTGATGCACCAGCACTGTTTGCCCTCCTTATCTCTGTGTTGCTCTGAGACCGCAAACACTCACTTCCCTCTTTAACAAATATCAGTGTAATCACCAACATTGCTATGCTCTAGACTTGTAGCAATATTGTAATATTGCTGCACTATATATATATATATATTATTATATATTATTACATTGGTGGGTATTTATCACCAAAGGACAAAGAGATCAGACTCTGTTACAGAAACTGACAGCAGATCTTTTTAATTAGGTGTTAAAATATAGGAACACACACACACACACACACACACACACACACACACACAGAGAGAGAGCACTTCCGTGAGCTGTGTCACAACTGTCTGGTGTATTTCCTTGTTCACTGAGGCTGAACGTACAGGCTTGAGAATAGACACACATCCTTACAAGTGTTTCACCATTACGTCATATTAAAGACAAACTGAATATGGGGGAAATTGCAGGCTATGCCGTACAGGCCATCCCATATGAAACCCAGACAACTCCTGACACTGATTTCCTAGAGTGCTGGCACATATGCTTCTCTTGACAACATAAGCTTCGTATCGAGTTCATACTTCAGAACACTTTTTTAAATGCCTGTTTTCAGCACTTATCCTTGCCTTTTAATGCTCATAGCAGCATGTTTTAATATGTAAGTGTACATTTTCAATGATTAAGCACTCATGGTGGTTTTTAAATACAGAGCAGGACCATCTGCAGTTTTAGCAATGTGTAAAAATGGGCCATTTCATTTGACAAGGTCTGTTTTGATCCTGATTCATCCTGACAAAAAATGATAAGGACTGATGAAAAATGCAATATATCCCTTCAATAATCTGTTGATCCATTATTACTTACTAGATGGAACATTCTTGTGATGGGAACAATGACGTAATTTGTCATTAAAGTATAAGTCTGTATTTTAGATGTTTTTTAGAAAGTTCACACATAATTACACAGCTTCCACTTCAAGAGAAATGCAAACAGCACACATGGCATCCCGAACTGCATGCCCCCTGGTGCCAACAATTACACATGCCAGCACAACTTATAAATATGGAAAGCTCCAATGTTTCAGCCTCTGTAAATGATCTCATTGTTACTTTGTGCACTAGTTGCGGTGTGCTGTGTTTTCTCTCCCACACCAGAGGAAAAGTCTCTGGACATGTGGCAGCACAGTGCTGTTCCCACTGGTTCAAAGGAGGAGGTGCACCACAGGACTGAAAAGCTATGTCAGGCATAAAAGCTAAAATGGGCCATGATGATGCTGACACACCACTCCCACACACGTGCGCTCACAAACACACACACACTGCGCTGCTCCAAAACAAAGAAATCCACTTGCTGTGCCTTTTTTAGGTGGTCAGTGCTTGTAATCCAGAAGATGTTTCTTTCCGTGGTCACAGCCTCTGTGTTAGGATGGTGACTCCACCCCCCTCCACCTTCCTATCCAGAGAACTGTCCTGTCCCTAAAATCCTGACCCCCTTCCCCTGCTTCACATCACCAGCCTGCATATCTGCTCCACACTTCTGTCCTGTCCAGGGCAGAGCACACTCCCCCCCCCGGCGCATGGTGACAGTGCTGGGTGAAAGCTGGATGGCTGGAGCGCTGAGCATTCACAGGTCGATACACTGGGTTATATATAGATTCAGTGGGCCTTAAGAACAGAGGGGTGGAGAGAGCCTGAGGCAACAAGTCACTGCTGACCTGCTCTTCATTTGTACCAGGCCAATCCATTAGGACCTCCGGAGATCCCATTCAGTTAACGATAGGTAAAACAGACTCCAATAATTGCTATCAATTGTGTGACATTTATTAAAAAAAAAAGAGGCGCAAAGGTTTTGATTCTCCAAATACAATGCTGCATGTTTTTTAAAGGTAGTATGCACAGTGCTCCAACTGAATTCCATTAAATAAATGAGTCAATTCAAAGCTGCAACTTCCGAATAGTTTAATATCAATGTGTTTGATTACAGCTGTTATTACAGGTAATCCACTGACTATGAGAAGAAGAAAACTGTAGGATCTGTAATCCACATATGAAAGATATACCTTCCTCTCTAACCTGCAGTATCACACAAGATCTCAATCTCTCAACAATCCATAGGTTTGGACTCTTGATGCTAATCCTAGTGAATACATGCCTAGTTACGAGTTATAAATACCTTGGAAAGTGGCTATATACTGAGTTTAACTTTAAATTACTTATAAACTCAATTATTTTAAAATTAATGCTATACTTCTGACACAAATCATGTTTTTTATCTTATGCAAGAACAACAGCTAGTTTCCTGAACTAGCTTTGTGATACTTGATCATTGTGACATAACCCATATGTATTTCCCAACCTCATCCCTGCAACCTCTGGACACTCTTTATAACAAAGCACTAAGATTCAGAAGAGATTGTAAAACCCTTATTCATCACTGTGTACTATACCAGTAGCCTGGTTTATTGTCCTCCTTAACGACTTTCACAACTGGTACGTAATTTTATTTACAATGTGTTTATTTGCAAACTACTAACCTTTTTGGAATTTTACACACGTCAGTTCATTGTATTTATAAACTCCACTCACAGTCCTCTACCCTTATTCCAAGAGACAGAGCTGATCCTGGAGAAAAAGGCATTTCAAAACTTTGTTCCGGGTCCACGGAGCGACATACAGGTTGAAATAAAATTAGATACATTCATTCCACTGGCTGCTGTTAAAATTACACTGTGATGTATGTCGCAACGGAACGCTTTCGACCAAAGCGTGACTCATGTTGCCATGGTGAGTTGCCTGTTTGCAGTGTTCTTTGCAAATTATTGTGCCTTGTTGTTAGCTGTTTTTGTTTGCTTTTTAATGCTTTACCCCCTTTATGCAGAATTATTATTATTAGAATTGCAGATTATTTATACTGTCCTCATCTCACAACAACTGCCACCGCACTCAGGCAGAAGTCCTGCGGCATGGTGAATGCAACCCTCTGCATACACTCCCATGCAAACCGCGGCATGGTTTCACACTGTAAGTTGGCCAGTGCACTACAGTGAGGTAAACGCCAATTGGAGAAAAGGTGCAACTTCACTGACAGTCATCCAAGCAACCTGCAGGTGCCTGATGATTCCCAAGGTTAAGGTGCTACACCTATTGGAGTCTGTATTACTTTTAAGGCAGAGAACTCATCTTCCTCGATAAAACTTCCCTCTCTGCCCTGAAGAACACCTGCTGGGGACACACTCCCACGTCTGACCCGTGGTGAACTTGTTACAGACACACTCACCTGTCTGACCAGCAGACACTCGGCCTGTTCCTCCGCTCCCTCTGGGACTGTGGACGATAGCGTCCGTCTCTCCAAGGGCGCTGTGGACACCTGGGATGGAGATGGAAGAACCGTAAGCATCTGGATATGTGGGGGAGGAAGAGGTGGAGGAACAGGAGCATACATACAGCACAATCTGCATGCTTCGGACAGACACAATAAATACACAGATGAGCACTTCTGTTTTCTTTGCATCAGTAGCGGAGTATCACTCTTCCTGCTACCACAGCCACCTGTGACATGCCACAGTGCACACTGATACAGTACTGGATGTGCAGCACGTCTCTTCACAAACAGCAGCGCGCGGCATCCTCAGCGGTTTTCTCCACAACAGCAAAATCAAGTATTTGGTTTGAGGCAATTCATTAACTTCCAGTGCTGATGCCACTCCTTTCCCACTGTACCTGCTTGCTAAAAGCAGCCCATTTTTGCAAGGCTAGAAACTGTAATGCTTATCTGACGATGCGATGCGGTTTTTAGATACTCTGCATTTATAAGTGCTTGCTTGTCTGTGTTTGCATGGGCGTAAACCAGCTTCCCCCTTGTTGGAAATTACTCTTGCTTTTTAATTGTTTACTTTTTGTTTTCAAGATTATTAATTTTATGAGTACATTAATTGAACAACTTTTACTTCAGTGTTTGCTAACGCATTGCTAACGCATGCTGGCAAGCTTTTACTTTAGCATTTGCTAATGTGTGCTGACTAAATTTACAGGACTCATTTTGCTTGGTGTACTTTCTTGCTGCTGGCCTCTTCATCAGAACTGAGCACTTTCACTTTGGCTAGCCGGTAGGAGCTCCCTGTTTTTTCCATATCCTCCTGACCTTGTTCACTCACTCACACTATCATAAAACAGCACACAGTGAGAATTCTTCAAAAACACAACTATATTACAAAAGTAGAGGGTGAAAACATCCCTGCAACTGTGCCATCAGAGGCTATTCGATTTACACTTTGATTTGATTTACATTCCATTCAGCAGCATTCTTAAAATGCTCAGAACGTAGAAAAATTAGTGAATTGAGTTTGTGCATTAGCAAATACAAGTTCCAATTAGAGCTATTCAATCCGCTGCTCTGAAACCTCTTGAGACGTACTAAATTAAACATGGACATTTCTTACCCAGTCATGCATTTATACATAAACCCAGGGATCTGCCGGGGTAATTAAAGCAACTAATTAAAACAACTTAATCCGAACAGTGTTTTTAGGCGCGCATTAGACTACTAACAAAGTCACTAATGACCAAATATCTAAAGGAGTTTAGGAGAAATCACTGGGAGCATAATGAATCCGAATGCAAAGCCCTCAAAGTGTGTTTCTTTCATGCAACCAACGACACCCAGCCCACTCCCTCAAGGTGTTGCTCATCTGCACAACAGGTAAACACAGGAGAAACCCAACCAACACACACACACAGAGGAAACACAACAGGTAAACACTGGAGAAACCCAACCAACACACACACAGAGGAAACACAACAGGTAAACACTGGAGAAACCCAACCAACACACACACAGAGGAAACACAACAGGTAAACACAGAGAAGATGACCAACAGGTAACCATTGAGAAGAAGCCCAACAGGTAAACACAGAGAAGATGACCAACAGGTAGACACAGAGAGGAAACCCAACAGGTAAACACAGAGAAGATGCCCAACAGGTAACCAATGAGAAGAAGCCCAACAGGTAAACACGGAGAAGAAACCCAATATGTAAACACAGAGAGGAAACCCAACAGGTAAACACTTGAGAAGAAACACAGCACTGATGAATCAGGACATTCAAGGGAAGGCACTCGTACTTCAGAGGGCTGTGGAGTGACCTCTAAAAATCAGCTTCCTTCAGAGCAGCAGGACCTGCCGCACCCTTCCCTGACTCACAGCGCTCAGAGACTCTTTTGCTTTCGTTTACGCCCAGCTAACGAATGGCACTCTCACAGCGTCCCCGCAATGTCGCTGGCCTTACATCAAAGTCAGAGCAACCCCGAGAAAATGGCTCAGCTGGCCCGTCGCTCACTGCGCAGCAAAAGTTTTTCTCAAAGGTGTCTTTACAGGCTCTGCTGAGCACTGATTAGATGCAGAGGGGAAAAAATGTTAAGTCAGGTTCATCAGGTCTGGGACTTTCTGCCATAGGGTAAAGTCTGCCTCTCCAGCGTGAATGCGAAATGAACTCATCCGGGCTCATCTTGGTCCTTGAGGGCCTGGCCCAGCAGATTTTTCAGCTCTCTTTAAATCACAAAGACTCCATTAAGTGTGAAGACAAGGCCTACTGTTTTAAAGATTCAGGCAAGAGAAAAGCTCAGACGGAACCAATATACCTTGGGATGCTGCACCCATAGACAATGGCTGGCACCCTCTTGCCCAATGTATACTGTCCTCCTAATGCAAATGCTCTGAAACCCCTGTGCTGCTCTCAGATTGCAACATGGGGGTTCCAGAACTCCCACACACAATGGGCTGTGCTGCACTCTCACTGGGGAAACACGGCCTGTGTGCTGTGCTGACGCGCATGCACTTCATTTTGATGAGCGAGGCTTGTTCTTTTCATCACTGGCGCACTTGGTCTATTTGTTTGGCCCGCTCTCTTCCTCAGTGACCGAAGCATGCTTCCCTTTTGTAGGCTGCTGCCTAAATGCAGCACAATCAATGAACCACATCCTCTTTCAGACAGGGCCTGGAGACAGAGCAGAGGCTGCCTTTCGCTTCCCCACTGCACGCACAAAGCCCTGCACACACACACACACACACACGCACTGAACTCTATATATACCAGCCTGACGCATAGCTGAGTGCGTAATGCACAGGCTATATACAGCCCAATCCTCATACACGCAAGAGGTGGACAGCCAGTCAGCCCTCAGTCTATTATTTGCATGTATTTCAACCTTTCAGGAAGATGTGAACTCAAGATAGGACAGACAATAGGACAGGTAGAAAGACACCTGCAGACGATACAACACAGCTTGAACAATTATCAGATAAATGTGCCTGACTGATTCACCAAGATGTGCAGAACTGGAGGGAAACAGATACATCTATTTGTGCACAAAAGTGTATAAGAAGTATATTCTTATTCCTGGAATTTTGTGCAGAATGTGATGAATATCCAAAATAAGGTCATAGGAAATGCAAAAAAACAATGTAATATGGATTACAGTGAGGAAGAACCATGGGCTGAAATGCCTCTGAAAAGGAACGGATGGTGGGTAGACAAATGTGAATCCATCAGTGCATTTGTCAGACAATGAAATTAGCAAAGAGCACTGAGTCATGATGGGGAAAAAAAGCTCACGGCCCTCCGCAGCACTGCACTGCACATGGCATTGTTTTTACAGGCCAACTGACCGGTGCATTACTCAAATAGACAAACTTAACGAGCACTCTCTTTAATTACAGCCTGCGAGCACGGGCGTGGGAATGCGGGCCCCACGCTGAGCCGGGCTACGCAGCAATAAAGGGGAGGCAGATGAAGAAGAGGAAGAGGACGGTTGCACATGCATACGTAAATAAAAAAAAAAACACACCCACGCACAGACATTCACATACACACACATACGCACACGCACCGTGAAGTCATCGTCGGGGAAGAGCAGCAGGTCTCTCAAGGGATCCTCCTTCAGCTCTGTGTCCAGCTCTGAGATCACCGCCTCATAATCCAAAGGGTCAATCAGCTTCGGCTTCTCCTGCTGCAGGAGGGAAGGAGACGAAATCAGTCAGGCGCCCTGCCAAATTCAAGCCAGCGAGTGACGCAATTCACAGACCATCAGCCTGACCAGGCAGCAACTGAAAGATACACAAACTAGCATACTGACAAAAGATAAAGTAAACTATAAACAAAGCCAAACTGAATAGTGCATAAAGCACTCAATCAGTGTGAGAGATCCACAACTCAAAAACACAATTCGGTCAGGAACTATATAATGCACAAACCAGCCAGCAATTTAACAGAAACACAGACAAAAACACAAAAAAACACTACTGAAGGATGTATGAACTAGTAGACAAAGAATTCAGTATTACACACACTGGTCAGCACAGTAAAAATAGTTTTTTTGAAGTATTGTTCCCTTAGACTGATTTGTGGCTCGGATTAATGACAAAAACTGGTCAGCACACAAAATCTTAGAGCTGAACAGCGCACAGACTGGTCAGCAAATACGCGAGACACAAACCAATGCAAAAGCCAGCTGTTTTGTGCACAAACCAACACGTAAACCAGTTACCAAAACACATGTACAAAGTCCAGGGTCCAGAATGACAGTATTAGAAGAATTACCAAAGGTAGCCTTATCCTTAAATAAACACTACTCTTGTAGACTAGAACAAAGAAATGTGCCGCCATAGCACGGGTTTCCTGTGTTGTTTTCCGTTACCATTGTAAATACCACATCAACATTTAGCAGCAAGAACACGAATAGCCAGGAAATGAGGAGGCTAAATATTTCTACCACCTTTACTTGAGAAGGATCACACCTTTAGACATTGTTGTTTTTGCCTCTTTCACAAAAGTAATGAGAGTTAAAAAAAAAAAAAAAAAACGAGCACGTCTGACTTTCAAATCATCAAATTTGCCATCATCTTAATTGAAGTGAGTGATAATGAAGGAGAGCTGCATTGCTGTGGTACAGGAGCAAATTTAAGACCAAAGAGGTCAGGGAAAGAATCTCTTTTTAGCTATTTTGATGTGCCACTGACTCACACATCATGGGTCACGATCTTTAGTGCTCTGCACCCACTGAGTTGGCAATGAGTAGGCCTATGCCTTATTTAAACTTCTATTATCCGAACAAGGAGAGCTCATCTGAGACCGCAACCCTGTGTTTCTGTGTTCACACTTGCAAGCTGCAGTTTCTCTCATAGCCACAAGACCCCCCAGTCACACTTTTTCCCTTCCAGACACATTGGGGAGAAGAAAGAAACCAAACATCCAGTGATGCATTACTTTGAAATGAATCACAAGCTTGAGAAGAACCGAAAAAGCAAAAGCCCCCAACAGCACTTACAAGAACTTTCCTGGCCAGGTTTTTTTTTTTAACCAAATTCCTGTTTGGTGTGGTAAAAATAGTGGTTTAACAGTATCGGACATGGGTACTTTCCAACCAAAAATCAGAAAAAAAGGGATTTACCTCTTGAAATGGATTGCTAAACAATCACGTGTGAAGGCATAAAGACGTGCATATGTTCCTTTTTCCCTCTGGGGGCCCAGGGGAAAGCCGAGTAGACATGAATGAACAATGCTGCTTAATATTCTGCACTCACACTGCTGCCAAAGCACATGACTACACAACTGTACTGTAGAAGTACTGGGAGCTCAGGCCTGTGACCCCCCCACCTCTGGCCTGACCAGAGGAACTATGGTGTCCCCCATCAGACCAGCAGTCCTTCAGTCAACCCCGGCGACAGCCACAGTACCAGAGCCAACCATGTGTTATGCCAAAAACCCTCTTCCTGTTGTATAAAATGTCCACAGTGTCCTTGGAATACATAAAAATACAACTCTTCCACTATTAAAATGTCACAGCAATGAGGTTGCTATGGACCCCGACCCCATTGCCAAGTGATATCTTATTAACGCGAATATTTAAGTCAGATTAAATCGAGACCGTCTTGGCATCTTTTCAGAATGTAATTTTCTCAATGGAAGTTCTGAAATACATCTGCACATGCTCAGGATTTGGTAAAACTCTCTGCTTTAATGTCCAACTTCAAGATTAAAAATGCTGCCCCACCCTTTAACCCTCCTAACCGCTCCTTCCCCTCAGCCTAAGCTTAACCCCTCCTCTTAAGTGCACATCAAACCTCAAATTAGACCAACTGGCACACCACTGGTCTGGTGGACTGGCAGAGTGATTGAAGCACCATGGCCTCATGCTACCTGAGTCTCAGCGCACTTGGGAAAATACCTGGACAAGCGGCGAGGGGTTTACTAAATTCACAAAATAGGGTTTCAAGACAAATAACATTTTTCATTTACCTTTGGCTTTCATGTTAACATTAAAGAAAACACTATTTTTAAATGCTGTCCAAGAAACTGTGTCTTTATTTTTTGCCTGATGACATCTATGCCACCGATGACTCAATGCAATGCAACTAAGGATGGTGGCATTCCTTCTTAGGTCTTACTCATCCTTCTTCTGTATGTCGTCACAAACAACAGACCTGGATGGTCAAAAGACTTGAACTTTCCTCTGATGATGTAAGTTCTGTCTTTATTCCTTTCATGGGGGAAGTGACATGTTTGGTGTTTTTTTTTTGTTTTTTTTTTTTCTCAGAGTGCCCAGAGATCATCTTGCAAATCTGACATCATCCCCCCGCCCCCAGCCCAGCCTGTGCCACGCAGTGAGACACATATAAACACAATACGCACAGGACTTCCCCAGCAGCGGAGCAGAGCAGGAGAAGCCTCACCATCTTATAACACACTCATAACACACTATCTCATATAGGGCACGTATAACACAATGTCACGACAGGGGGAACTTCACGAAACCGTGTGCCACAAAGCTACAGTACTTCCATAAACCAGAGACTGTGGTGTGTTTAGTCTTGCGCAGCAGCCTAAGAAGAGGAGCAACATCTTTGCCTTCTGTCTACAAGAGAGTGTAATTCATACACAACCACAGAAGTTACCGAAAAACCATACAGCCAACGTGACTGCAGTAAAAGCTGACAAGTGGCACTCCGCTGCTGCAAAATGACATAAGCGAAACCAAACTTTCTTCCCCTGGCTGTGATTCCAGTCTCTCGTCCATGTTAACAACACAAGCACAGTCAGGTCAGAATGTCACCACTCCCGCTCTGTCTCCCCATGTCCCCATGTGACTGCACGCATGTCAAAGCCTTGGTATGCCTCCCTACTGCGTGCTGGTCAACCCATAACCCACACAAGCCTCGTACCTTTGCGATCACAGTGTCACAACAACGTAGTCTTAGCGCCACAATTTCGCAGAAGAATGAGGAGAGCAAGTTGAGTAAGAAGTGACAGCGGTATAAGCAAAAGAGGCGGTGGCATCTCTACCTGAGCCCAGCTGGTTCCGCCGGCGCCCAGCTGTACAGCACAGAGACAGGCTGATGAAAGACAGAGAGAGGAGAGGTGAAGAGTATACATACACAGCTCAGTCTGTTAAAATCCGCCCGCACGCGCCTGCTCTTGATCTTCTTGCGGAAGGTAATCTTGCTCCTGAAGCTCATCCTGGGCTCGTGAGAGGGACGGACAGAGGGACGGACGGCGGTGTGGACTCAGAGGCGACGCGCTCCGTTATCGAGAAGCAGAACTTCCATTGAACTGCAAAACCTGCCAGGGCGCGTGGTGAGGGGAGGAAGTTGTCTGAGATACGCTTGATGTCACGGCATGCGAGAGGGGGGGAGGAAATGACAAAAAAACCCTCTACCAAACCACCAAACTCTCTCTCTCTCTCTCTGTCCACCGAGGCTCAACTGCTAATTTTCAAACATTTACTATTTTTTTAATTATTTTTTTTTTATGAATAGACAGGGAGGAGGGGAGACTGGTGAGGCAGGGAATGTGAGTGATTATCTGAATAAACAGAATTGATTTATTGCCTGCTGCCTCACTTCTGCAAAACTCACCCAGGAAGCCCTGAGCACATGGGAGCGGCTAAACCAGGGTGACTGGAGGAAGGGGACAGGAATATAAAGTTCAGTGATCGCGGAAGAGTGTCCCGTCAAGTCTACCGCATGGGCGAGCTACTGACCCGTGACCCACCGCTCTTCTTCTCTACCACAACCATGAAACATCTGCACCTCTCTCTCCTCGCATTTCTGTCTCTCAATCTCCTCTTTCCCCGTAACCGAATATCACTCGGCTCTATCAGCTTCCACCTCTCACCCCTCTGCTTTCTATCGCGGTACTTTTCCAGGATCAGGCCCAGCCCAACTCTCTCTTTTACTTACACACAAACACACAGATGCAGACACAGTTTGCTGAACCGTCCTCACACCATTTTCTTGAGCAGACAGTGACAGCAGCACAATGCAGCCACACCTGGTCATGTGGTCAGAGCCCTGCATGCATTAACTTTCTTTTTGTCTCTCTCTGTCTTTTTCTCACGCAGGCCTCAACCGTTTCCTTTTTGCACCTCAGTTAACCACCTCTACTGTGGAGGCCCCAAGACAAGGCAGTGAGGGTTAGTCTCTGAACATACTGGAGGGAAAAAACAGCAACGGTCCTCTACTATAGTCACAGCCATTTAAAACATGCCCTCTTTAGCTACGCATAAAAAAATGTATGCGTGTTTCCATGAAATTACAGTCAAGTGCACCTTAAACTAGCAGAACCAGGCATCCGAAACACTTAGTCAATTCTACATGTGCATGTAATACCATCATCCCCCTTCCTGTTCCTTCATATAGGCACAAATGACATGCCTAATCGGGGTGAATATATATGCATGTACAAATTTAAGTCCAGAGTGGGACACAGCTGTTGTACCCATGAAAAATGTTCCTTTACTGGAACTGCTCCAGCAAATTTTCCAACTGTAGAAAATGGTTACAGAATGGGTAGTCATTTAACACTGAGAACACCTTACATCACTGTGGATAAAGCTGACAGTCATGCAATGGGATAAGTAAAAAGGCACAATGGCGAGTTCACAACCAGTAGTTCACCTGTGACCTCCTGCTGATGTTGTAGTGCTGTGGTTCTGTGCTCCACTATACAGGTCTGTGAGGCCAACTGCATTCTGGGATATCTGCAGTTTCCCTCCCATCTGAGCACCCATTGACTGCCCAGACTGCTTTCTCTGCCGCTCTCTGAGTCTGCGATCAACTGCCTGCCCTGGTGTGACTCAAGATGAATGGCCCTGACAAACGCTAATCCTTGGTTCCCTTTTTGAAGTTGTGAGTCAAGCTATCACACTAAGACATCACTTCCTGTTCCCCCAATCAAAGGGCCGCCCATGTGAGCTGGGGTCGGGGGTTATGGGGGAGCAGCTGGGATCTGCTAAGTGACAGCAGGAGCACTGATTAAAGGAGCCCTCAACAAATCTTCACTCTAATGTGGAGATCCTAACTTATCCTGCCTGGAACCCCCTGTTGAGCTCAGGGTAATCAAGGGGGAGTAATCTCACAGAGGGGAAATATAACACAATATAAGACATTCAGGCCTATGCACAAACCCACACACACTGTTTGTCACACACACATACACACATGCACACACACTGTCCCTCTCCCTCACACACACATAATGCACACACATGCACTTGTAAACACAAATGCAGTAGCTTCACTGAGAATAGACAAGCAAACTCTGGTACTGTCATAGTTTCATATTTCAAAAGCAAACAGTCTGATGCAGAGAACCTGTGAACCCATTTCAGTTTTTTAAATGATTACATCTCTCAAAAAGAAACGAATTCCATTACAAGCTGTTAGCGCTGATGTGATATTCTACAGACTGCATATGTAGATATAAAGATATTTTTTTCTTTATCGATCTTTGGAAGACAAAACACCATCAAGTTTTTCCTCTCCAGTTCTGCAAATCAATATAGCACTATAGGCCTTATAATGCAACTAAAACAATTCCATTTTCGCTATGATGATGTAATCTTGCAACGGGCATTTGGGCCCTCACTTCAACAGCCGATGTCATAAAATGTTTCATGTGATCAATATTTATAACATTACATCAGTAACTACAGTAGCTGAGCAGATGTCCTTGTCCATGGTGACCCAAAGAGCTAACAATGATTTTTTTTTTTGTTTTAATGTATTCAGCTGGAACCCGTTCTGCAGCCACAGTGACACTTACAATATGACATGCTATTGATTCAGTGATTGTGCATCCAGGGATCAAAGCAGAACTCCACAAGGCAAATCTACTTCAGTGCATTCACAGTTCACACTATACACCAACAGAGCAGTGCTGTGTTACAAAGAAGTGAAACAGAAAGATCCAACCCAGCCTGAGGACACTGTTGCTTCACCTCTCTACTTTCAAAACACCTTTAAAACACAGAGGACAGGCAAACAGCTCACATCTAATGCTCCTATCAATTGTGCTGTGCTGCGACAATGTTGCATATACATTGCGACAACATTATATAGTAATAAGCACTCCACCCATAATTTTCTCATGTGCTACGCATTCATAAAACAGTGAGAGACAGGATGTAACACAGAGAGGCTGCAGTAAGCGCCCTCATGGCTGAACATGGGCGGACAGTGTGGTGCTTTCCACCAACACAGAGAGAGACTAGATATGCCCATTTTCTCAGCTTTGACGACAACATTGACGATGATTATAATTATTGTGTAAGCAATGGCAACCGTTAAAACCATGACAATTATAAGGGGGCAGAAGAAGGAGGGGGTAGGGGGGGAGTTTTCACTCCCGCCTTCCTGGTTATTATGGCCAATCAGGGTTGTAGCTGCTCATCTCGCCTATTGGCCAATAAGCTGCTTGTCAGACTTGACCTGGCGGCCCAATCAGCAAGGTGCACAACTGGACCCTTCATGACTGTTCAGTCATAGGCCTCTGCATCAGTTCAACTGACATGAAAAGACATTTGAGAGCTAAACCAGCTGAAAGCTGGGAAACCAGGGACAAACTGAGAAAGCCACAAACCCCCCCCCCCCCCAGTCAACAGACTTCACGTGGCTCACACGCCGAAACTCCCCTTTTGACTGATATAATGGAAAATACAGCCATTTATGGGAACTATAGTCAGTAACTCCAACAATACCTACACCTTTACAGAAAAGAAGCACCACATCATAAAAGGTTTACGTGGGAGACCAACCACACGCATCCACAGCAGTGGCTCTGAAGGCAGCGCTTATATTATTCATAGTGTGGGTCAGCTGAGGCACGTACAACCTCAGACCTGC